>NC_084999.1:34428217-34655717 GCF_963854185.1 Sardina pilchardus | reverse complement strand
GCCAAAAATTTCAGCGATGACTGTATTTGAGTCTCTTACTTTGCATAGGATTTCAAATGATCCATCTGAGATGAATGCCCCATCTAGACCAAAAATGATGATGAAGGAGTAGGAGAGCATTCCACCCAAGATTATTAGATTATTTATGAATGGACTGGACATTTTTATGATCCTGATAAATAGGAGAATAGTTGATTATTTGATATTCTTTGAACAGTGCAGACCAATAGAATGGAGAGCAAATGTAAACATATAGTAACTTTGTCTAAAAAATGCATGCCTACCGATGATGCCGATGTTTCATGTTGAAGAACAAGAAAGAACTGGCCATAAGCATGCCTAATATGGAGATAGCTGATAGTATGCTATAGACCACTATGTTTATCTGTCCTCTTTGATGCAGCACCATAGTGCTATCCCTTGGGGGGCCTTTAGCTGCAGAATAATGAAAGGGAGGAATATTAGTTTTGGTCTACTAGGTGGCCTGCAGAAATTTGCTGAATAAGGTCATGAGCTCCAACCTGTGAACCGCATGTTCTTGCGAAGATCCAGCCTGTCCTCAATTGTGTTGTATTCACCAACTTGTATTTCACTGCCATCTGAAGACAGAGAAGGAAAGAGTACAACCTAAATATCTGTTGACATACCTATTCCACATGTTACACAATGTCATTTATTAGCCATTACCATTAAATGTGGTCAGCAATATGCCCTCTGGTTGTTAGGGGAAAATGTTTTCTACCCTCCGCATGCCTTGATGTGCTAAATAGTTTATCAAAACTATGATTTTTTTCAGTTCTACAGTTGTCATTTTTTGGGATTTCAACATAGATTGGAAAATATATGTGTACAAATATGTGTAGACTTAAATTCGATTCAATGACTTCAGAACCCAAACAATCTACTATAACAAGTCCTAGTAAACTGCAGCAATCAAGTCCAGTCAACTGGATAATATAATAATGATGTTGATCAGTGGTTGAAATGTAGCAAAGCTTTTGAGACTAGATCAATATATGTCAAGGTAAACCAATTTCACTAACTTGCATAAAGTTGCTGTGCAGTGTTCATGATTTGGCTGATGATTCACTGACTGACTGACTGACTGACTGACCTACTTATATATGCTTAGTCAATCGAAACTATGGTTGGTGGGTTTTAAGGAGCATACAATGACATGATTGGGACAATACATATTTCAAAGGATGAATTAGACTGCAAAATGTGGTTTAACATGCAGGCCTATTTGTTGTGCACCATATTTAACTAATTGTGAAAGTTTGAGAAAGAAAATCCTCAAATCATTTGAGACAAACAATTAACTGGCATAGGGTGTCTCTAGCCTCTAGGGCTTAGCGGTCACATGCGTTGACAGAACCTTTTAGCTCTTATGTCCACAATCGTGTTCACTACTGAATTGGGGATGTTTTGGACACGTACATGGGCACTTATACTGCCATCTGGTGATGTCAGGTGATTTCACAAATATGACTTCATGAATGACATTGATTTGTATTTGATTTTGTCATGTTTTTATTTCCAAAGTTTTAACTGTCCAAAAGGGCAAAAATGCAATGTTTCCATGTTGTTTTTAGTATAGTCTCATATTAAAAACCAAGTTTTTCATTTTATTACATGCTTGTATTTTATGGAAGTACAGAGTCCACATATGTGGACATCATTTTTTATCTAAAAGTACATCATATCAAAAGACGATGCTTAGTTTTTATTCTAATTAGGTTCCAATAAGCCCAAATAGCAAATAAATAAAAATTGCATGTAAAAAAACAGCTTGGGCCTTAGGAGGCTAGTTATTTACCTTGAAGCTGAGTTAATCTGACGATTCCCATTCTCTCTCCATTTTTAAACCGCACTTGGCCCTAAACAAAGAAACTATCATCATGACAAGCCCATTTTTGAAAAGATCAAAGCAAAAATAATCTGTAACACTTATATTCACCATTAAATAGCTGCTTACTAACATGTATATTAGTAGCATACTAGCCATTTGTTAGTCATTATAAGTCACTAATTAAAACCTTATTCTGCAAGACCTTATTCTATCCTTACTAGACCCTTAATTAAGCATTTCCCCTATGTAAGCTCCTATACCCCTTATTCATAGTTATTAAATACGTTGTTGCATATGAATTACGACCTAAATATGCATGGCTCAGTATGGTGTTTGTAAGGCGGTAGTACCACAAGAACAGTTTTTCACCCATAATAATACTTCAAAAGATCAAAGATGGTCTATTCAAATGGAAGCAAACACTAAACCACAAGTTCTAATAGTGTACAAATAACTCATAATTAAGTCTTTGTAATGCCGAATTCCTTATTCTAAAGTTGGGTCTTTGTTCATATTTAATTCACAATTAATTCGGCACTTCTTAACCTCTATGTGTTTGCTAAACTAAAGTTTCACACTAGAGATCGGCATGGTGTTTTTTCCAGTTAGCCTATTAGCCTGTTTGATGTTCATTGAGCTAAATGCAAGTCAAACAGGCTAATAGGCCAATCTCTAGCTATTGTGAAAGGTATGTGATGATGTGGGGCTTTTTTTAATTCGGCAGAGACTATTTGCACCCGGGTGGAAATAAAGAACATTACTATTTACACCCGGGTGTAAATAGTGTATAATCAACAATACTATTTACACCCGGGTGCAAATAATCAACATTACTATTTACACCCAAGTGGAAATAATGAACATTACTATTTACACACAGGTGTAAATAGTGTAATAATGAACAATACTATTTACACCCAATGTCTAACATCCATGTACCCTGTCAATGTGTATTTACCAGCTCTACAGTAGGCTAGGCCTAATTTAGTTTTTAACAGTTTTTAGCTGTTTTGCCATGTCTGGGTTACTTGGAAGTGATTATACAAATATTAGGCTAATGAGTGGTCATGTGGTAGCTTGATCAAAGGCAAGCTAGTTCAAAGAGTTGTTTTCTGAGTTGTCTTTCTGAGTTGTCTTCTGAGTTGTTTACTCCTAACCTTAACCCTAACCTTAACCCATGCCTAACCCCAGCGCCTTCCAGGCAGCGTTGGGGGCTCAAAACACCAAGAAGCCTTTCTACTCACAACTACTGAAGCCTACTTCTACTTAACTGTACTCATAACTGGAATAAAACCAGTCAATCTCTGGCAGGTTCAAAAAGCACAAACTCTTATTTGCCGCGAGGTAACATCATCTAAGAAAAAAGAAGAAGTCGTTCGTACTTTGGCATGCAAAAAAACCCAATGCTTCAGCTGAGCTTCAAACCCTAGGCCCCGGACTTGCAACCCGTTCACTTATCCACTGCACTACGCTCCATTGGCTCAATATGGGATACTACTAATAATTGAGTCACTTGTTGGGGTTGCTAGGTAACGGCAAACAAACTAAAAGATCGTATTTCTTGATTTTGCTTACAAACGGACGGCTTTACCCGTTCACTGAATAAAGTTTATGGAAATTTAGCACCACTTTCCCATCTAAAATATTGTTTTAATAATCCTAACTTGTTAAATTTAGCACTCAGGTATGCCATCTCCTGCCAAGATGGTCCCGCTATGTTGGATAGCACGCATTTCAGGTTTGGGTGCAAATAAGAAAATGCCTCCATTTCACTATTTTACATGCAAATAATCACTCCGTTTTAATTCCAAAGGCCAAGGGAGCTTTATCAGGATGAAACAGCTGGCCTTTAAAAACAAAACCTATAAAAAAATCTTCCTGCTCCTATGGGAATTTAACATAGGGGTCAAGTACTTATGCCCCCTAGCATCTAAGGAAAAACATTTATTTATTTACGATAGCCTACATTCTTCAATCACAAAGAAATTGGTGTCCTTAGCGGTTTGATTTTTACTCATTTTTTGAATTAAGGCATTAAGATCAAATGTCAAATGATGATTTTATATTCCTCTTTTTAGGCAACTTTAGCATGGTATTAACTACATGTGCTCCCCACTGTACATATGGGTTAATAAGTGCCAAATTAATTGTGAATTAAATGTGAACAAAGACCCAACTATAGAATAGGGAACATATTCGGCATTATAAAGAGTTAATTATGAGTTATTTGTATTAGCACTTGTGGTTTAGTGTTTACTTCCATTTGAATATAACATCTTTGATAAGTATAATTATGGGTGAATAACTGTTGTTGTAGTACTACCACCTTACAAGCCCCATACTGAGCCATGCATATTTAGGTCATAATTCATATGCAACAACGTATTTAATAACTATGAATAAAGGGTAATAAGGAGCTTACATAGGGGAGATTCTTAATCCAGGGTCTAGTAAGAATAAGGTCTTACAGAATAAGGTATTAATAAGTGACTTACAATGACTAACAAATGGCTAGTATGTTACAAATATACATGTTAGTAAGCAGCTAATTAATGGTGAATATCTGTGAAATATGTGTTTCATTATTAGGCAAGATACTGTAATTAGCCTATAATTCTCTCTGTCTCTCTTTCTATCATACATAAATGATCTGTCTATGCCTACAGTATATACACACTATATTGCCAAAAGTATTGGGTCACCTGTCTTGACACCCATATAAACTTCAGTCACATTCTTAATCCATATGGACCTTGCTTGGCGCACTGGTACGCTGTCATGTTGGAACAGGAAGTGGCCATCCCCAAACTGTTCAAAATCTCTTGGTTAATGCTGAAGCATTCAGAGTTCCTTTCACTGGAACTAATAGGCCAAGCCCAGCTCGGGGATGGTCCCCTCCTTTTCCAACATGACTGTGCACCAGTGCACAAAGCAAGGTCCATAAAGACATGGATGACAGAGTTTGGTGTGGATAAACTTGATTGGCCTGCACAGGGCCCTGACCTCAACCCAACAGAACACCTTTGAGATTAATTAGAGCGCAGACTGAGAGCCAGTCTATATGTACAGTATACTGTAGACAGATCATTCATGAGACCATTTAACTACATCATGGCATTTCAAACTTTGTTTACTCTTGGCTCTAAGACAAACAATTCAATTTAACGAAAGTGTTACATTGCACTGTATTCATAAGGCAGTATTGCATTTGAAAACAATATGTTTTACTACTCACTGTCACACCCAAAAAAGTGGTTTCAGTCATGGCCTCTGTAATCATCTGAGACAGCTCTTCATCACTGACTGTATAATTGTGGTGCTGACTGTACTTCTCTTGGTGTCTCACAGCCTCCATAACTCGTGCTAGGGCTTTTGTGACAACCCAGATGCCATCATAGGCAAAAGCATGGAACCTGCTGGAGTTAATGCCTTTCCCAATCCGAAGTTGATCATATTCTTTCTGATACTCTTGTGGGGTCTGAAAATAAATGAGATGTTGCTTTGCTAAAACAGGTGCGTGTGTGTGAGAGAGAGAGAGAGAGAGAGAGAGAGAGAGAGAGAGAGAGAGAGAGAGAGAGAGAGAGAGAGAAGCAGATACAGACATATCGGTACTTACAGTCTGTACAGACCTAGACCGCATTTCCCAGATTCGTTAAGAAGCTCTTGAGTGCTATAAGAACTTCTTAGGAGCGTTCTTAGAGCGCTCCTAAGTTCTTAGCACGTAAGAGCTTCTTAACGAATCTGGGAAACCCGGCCCTAGTAGATGTAAGTCTATCTATCTATAAAATCTACAGTATCTATCTATATACCTACTTATTTATCTACTGTACTTTAGCAGTTTTAGTTTGAATACTTTTGAGTCAGAAATTGTGAAGCAAACTCACCTTTCCCGAAATGCCCCTAGTCTCTTTGGAACTAAGGGGCTCAAAGTCCACACTGATAGATCCCTCCATGGCCTCCATGAGATTCAAAGAGGAACAATTCACTGTGCCTCTGTTAACCAACCAGTTCCTCTGGTTCCATCTTGGGATAACCCACTGATACCTACTGCTGAACATGTTCAAATGGTAAGCCTTAGAAAGGATGACATTAGGAAAAGGAAACACATTTAGCTGATTTTACAACTTAATTCTACAGAGAGTGTTTTGGTTTATGGTTTTTGAACCACTGTAACAAAATGGTAGTACAGCATTGCAGACTCCATGGAAGGGTACCTGCTGCCTATGTACATTTAAATGGCTAAAACTATGCTAACGAATGTCTTCAATTCATATTTACAGGTAATATACACTAATGAAAACATGGCTTTGAACACTAGTTCCAATTTCAGCCAATTGCCATTAAAGCATGTCGAGCGAGTCATGCTTTTATCACCAATGGTGTATTTTAAATTCATTTTGATAGCAGGCCTATTCATATGAAGGTTACATAAACACATCCATTGTTCACACCAATCATCCAGCATATAATAATAATCCCACATATCCTCATATGCACGAGACAGATCGAAAACATAACCCACCACACCCTCAATTTACATCCACAAAAAAGTTTCTTACATTTTCAGAATTGGACATTAGTATATTATTGCCCAAAAATATCTCCTTATTTCACTGAAGCCTTTGTTGATCACAGTTTTTGATGATCACAGTTGTCAGATACTCACAGAACAGAAGATTTTAGCCGCTGTGCTTTCATTGAAAAGTCCAATAATGATCCTCACATCATTTTCCTAAAGAAAAAACATATGAATGTGAATTATATATATATATTCTAATGTGGCCTGCTTTGATTAGAACTCTCTGTAAATAAACTTGTTTTATGACTTGATAATGTATGATATTTTTTGTTGCCAATGAAACAAAAGCCAAAGATGGTCGATGGTAAATGCAAAACTCACAATTTGCAAAATTGAAATAAATGAAAAATCATAACGTCACCTTTAGTATTCTTAGGCTGACAGAAGGATCGTCGATGAAGTTTTGTGTAGCTGCTATCTGAATGTTTGCCAATAACAGCACCTTCATTAAATCTCTTTGGACCTGTTGGGTTAGGTGGTTGCATGTCATATCACCGATGTCTACATTACCAATTACTATTTTTGAGTCACATTATTGAAAATCTCATGATGATGTACAGTGTAGGCCTATGTAGACTTCTGCAGCAATAGGCTACTTTAACAGCTCTCATCTTAAAATTACTGTCAGATAGCCTTCTAAAATCAGAAGCTTAAAAATAAACAGTAATGCACATATTGATTGACATGTGTATCATTATTACATTCTTTGCACACATAATGAGTTTGTCGTGGTGTAAGATTGTCACAGAATGGTAAATTTGCCATGGGATGACAATATGACCATTTCAGTTTCTGATTTTTTTTAAGAGTATAGCTTACAGTAAGTCACAATTGGTGTTCTAAAATATTTAATCAAGATGAAACTTACCTCAGAAACTCCCTGGCCATCCTGAGCCAGTATACCTACACGATTCCAGTTATAATGTTTGACAAGTTTAATCACAGCTGGATGAATTGCATTGTCTGATGGGACAATTCTGAAGAAGTTTGGATACCTTCTCTTGTCCTCAAATGCAGGAGCTGTCACAGCAAAAGACAGCTAAAACAAATTGATATAATTCCTTAAAGATCATGTGCAGCATAATTTAAAACTTTTAAAACACTTCTTAAAGTGCAACTCACAGTTTAAATAATGGGTCAAATATGTTAAAGATACAGATTCCACCCAAGACAAAAAGCAAGATATTGAAATAGTTTAAATTATACTTTAACAAGCATTCTGTAATATTATTGGTATAAATCAGTGGTATTTCAACCAATCATTAATTTTTCACGCAGAGGTGTTTTTGAAGCAAAATAATAAAATATATCACCAGCAATTTCACTATGTTAGCACTTTTATACTTCTGTGTGGCTGTTTTCTATTGGCAATACTGTACATCTATCTATCTATCAACTTTGTTCCATCTTTACCCTTTATGCATTTACAAGTTTTCCATCATTTCATCACAAACTCCATAATTTCACTCCAGGCTTTGTCTTTCGTCTCATTCTCCCCAACAGTATCCTCCTTGTCATTTCCATTCTCGTCACACTTTCATTAAACCCTCTTGGGCCTTAAAGAATAGATTAAATGGTAGTAAAAATGTCAAATGTATAAAATATGGGTCATTGTGAGGGTGTGTGGGGCAGTAACACAAGTGAATATGGGAGTAATGGGATGTATGGAGCAGGGGGTGTATCTGTGTGTGTGTCCTGGGGTGGAAGGGGAATGTTGTGTGTGTTCAGTTTCTGAATGTGTGTGTGTGTATGTACCATCTTATATTAAGAAAAAAATAGTTGGTATTGTTTTTGGAGACACTAGAGCTTTCTCTTAAAATAAGAATTTGAATTATTTTATACATATTATCAAGAAAACAACAAATTTGTCTGTCAGTGTGCAAAATTGTCTTGATAAGACGTTTTATTTTAATACTTTGCATCTACTGGTATTTCCTTCAGGAAATGCATCTCTTGCACCACTTATTGTTCCTCTGAACAAGAAACTGATGTAATGTGATGTGATGTGATGTAATGCCACTCTGGGCAACCTCCCCAGTATTGCCATTTTGTTGTTATAAGAGGTTGGACATTCTGTCATGTACCTGCACAAGATTCCAGGCCCGAAGAGACTCAGCAATGATAGAAGTCACAGATGGACAGACCCCTCCAAAGATCATGAGGTATTTTGGACCATGGCATATGGCATCAAAGAAAGCTTTCAAGCCTATAGCATTGTCACACTAAACAGAGATACACATAAGAAGCAGGAAGAGGAAGAGTAAACTGACAAATCGTTTGGCAACTGGAATTCATCAAGGAAACATAAAACCAGCACCATATTCACTGTCACTTTCCAACTGGCCACACAAAAACAATGTTGAAAAATAAACTTATGCTATAAGAGAAATATAGTCACTCTAAGAGTAGATCATTGCAAACACCAAACGTTGGAATTAAGACAGATTGAACAGAATCATGTAACTCTACAAAAAGCATTTAATACCAAAATTACGAAAAACAATTGTATAGAATAAGCAGGATAATGTAGAGGCCACGAAATGGTAGCTAAGCCATTGCTAAAGACACTTTGTTTCTTTTCTCGTTTTGGCAAGTAGCCGTATAATGCTGTTGTAAGTATGTCAAGCCCTTTTCAAAGGAAAATAATTTTTGGTTATACTGTATAGCCTACCTTATTAAAAGCTATAAAGACATTGTGCAGAACCAGCCATTAATCCAATACAGACATTGGAAATGTTTCATAAAAACTTCCAATACATCAACAAACTAATGGAACAATAAAACTATAGAACAATAAGATAAGAATGTCAACATCTGGTGATGGAAATGTTATGGACATTTAGTTAGAAAGTAGTTATTTCTATGCTACAATGATCTTGATATTGACAGTGGTATGTGTGAACATTCCAAACATGTGTGACTCATGAAGGGTTTTGTATTTCTAAAATATTCTGAAATGTAATGGTAATGAACATCCTTCTGACTTATTTCTCATGCATGAAGTTCAATGTCATTAGCTTTCAAAAGTTGTCCTCTCTTGATTTATAAATTATATTTGCAGAGTATGTTTTCTGCTTGACAAAACAAATGTAATGTATCAGACACAAAATCAGTGGACAAAGTGCTATGACTGATTGAGGGAGCTAATCTGTTTGTTTGTTTTAACATTTTGTTGTCAAGGCTGGAACTCAGAGGTTTCAGGAACCACACCAAGCCTACACCATTTATACTGGTTTTACATCCCAGCATAAAACTGAGATGAGTGCCATGGGATCATTAATGACTACAGTGAGGCTCATGTAATGTCTCCCCGATGGAAGGACGGAAAACATTTTACAGCATTTTTCCTATTCAAAGAATAGGGGGTTCCCAGGTGTCCTGCTTAAATTCACAACCTGTGGGGTGTACTACGAACCTCCATTAGTGGATTAGCGAAGTATGCTGCCTGCGCTCAAAGCCAGGGTATGCTGTCATATGAAATTATTTATTTCAGCGTCGCTGTATCACCATGGTATCTTATGCTCGCAACCAAACCTGGTCGGGAGCAGGTTATGTGCTAAGTTTTAGCTCAAATCGTGAAAAACTACCGCCCTCTGACCAATCCTACTGACTACTGACCAATCAATTATCTGGGAAAACGAAGTTATCTCACGTGGGAGATTCTGTCATACATCTTACAGGTGCAGCTCTGCCTCTTCAAACATTTAACTATGTTGCACATGCAGATATATCACTATGTGGACGTGCATACCGTACAATATCGATTTTTTGATGTTATAGGTTAGACACTAAAAATGATCACCGTTACGCTGCCGCCCTAGCCTGGGTTTCCCATACTGCCTTGCGCGGTGATTTCTTTCACGCTGCTAAGGCAGTCTGGAAACTAACGCCCCCATGTTCGCCTGATGTTGGAGGCCAATCACAGAACAGGGGAGAAAGCAAGAGCATGAAGAGCTATGCAGAGACGCATTTGATTGACATCCGTGGCGCCCAATGAACGGATCTGGGCATTTTTTCAAATACGAGAAAATGAACGTCTGGTTGCCAGACCACGTCTCATTTGAGAAGTGGGAGGCGTTAGCCAGGCTACTGCCGCCCATAGATGCTGAAGTAATCTTTTTTAAAATATAGGAGGTCTTGTGCATCTCCACGTTTCACGATTGGGCAAAGTCACCTAAACCACGAGAACGCGCACAGATCTGAGCTGAAAGCCTAGTTTGACAAATTCACCCTCGAGTGAGTTTCGTGATGCCACTCAACTCTGATTGCAACTTTCGGATTTGTCGATCCAGGTTATCTAAAGAAAACCTTGTTATGTTCAGCGAGATTCGTAGGTGCCTATACCCCACTGGTTCTTTCAATCTAGCCCCCTAATCTGGCCCCCAGTGTAATTGGCTCATTCACTCCCTCAGTCTCCATCTCAAGCTGGTATGTGGTACAGAAAGGCAGCCATACATCACCCAGGTGGGTGCTACACATTGGTGGTGGTTATGAGGGCCCTCCTTTACGGTGCACTTTAAGTGTTTAAAGAAGCGCTATAGAACATGCTGTTGTTGCAGCAGCAGGCTAAACACCGTTTTTTTCTTTTTTCTTTTCATAACCTTGTTGAACACCAAGACCGGTCTGAGCCAAAAAAAATTGACCCTGGCATATTTGGCTTTTATTTTTATTTGCCTTTTATATTTATGTTTTGAACTAAGTGCCACCGAGAACTGCGAGTAGACAGGTGTAGGCCTACTCACTAGCTATCTGACTCACTGGTGACTGTAAATACTGTCTCAGCAGCTTTAGATTGTAGATACACTGAGATGCATCATCAAACAACAAACAGAGACTATGAAAAATTACCTGTGAGTTTGCAAAGTGAAATTCTAGCTCATAGTTGCATAATGGAGCTGGTTGCTTCCTCAGGTGTTGCTGGGCCAAGTGGACAGCTGGCAGTGTTGTCTCTGTGATATTGCCACACCCATCAAGTTCATCTGTGAATGGCATAATCCACAAAACTGGCAGTGTGTGTCGACCCTGACATAAACACAAAGCCCAATATTCCAGCAGTCCCCAAAGTACCAGTATCTTCCAAACATCCATTGTCCACCTTTCAGTTTTGTATTCTGGGGGAAGTTTTGGACAGTCGGGGGAACTCGCTCTTGTCTTGCTTAATCTCCCTTCATCTGCTCAGACTGCACAGAAGTGCTCTGTGGAAGGGGCACAAGGAGCAGAGCAATCCACTGAAAAGGATTATGGGATAAAGGCGTTACCCTGAAGCTGATGACCACATACATCTGTCACTGAGTGTGGACTAACCCTAAGTCAAGTGGACAGCGAAAAACTCAACACGTCAGACAAACTCTTGTAGGGTCCAGAGAGATCAGATAAATACCAACGTTTCATAAAATGTTAGCTTTGTGCATGGAACTGGTGAGATTTAAGATTCAATGCTTTTTTACCACATCGTCATGGTTGATTGGGATTTGGAATTCACAAACACAGAAGGCTGAAAAGACAAAACTTCCATGGACATACCCAGCAGTGAAATTAAACTTAAATTGGTGTATTGATGACCAGTCTTGACTGGACTTTGACATTTTTTAATACCATTTCTTTATAATTATAAGGAAAATCTTCAGCTTGTCGGCAGAGACCCTTCCCATAGTACCACAGATGTTAAACAATTTTAGTTTAATTGGCTTTAGTTAATGAGCCTAGCTAATGGCTTAAAGAACTTTATTTTTACTGCAAACAAGCTGAAGTAGGCTATTTGCTATTCATCATCGTTTACTGACTAGACTTTCTCCAAAAAATGGTGTGACTGGAAGAAGAGCGAGAGCAAGTGTAAAATGGGTGTTATGGGAATTAAATTGACTATGTGAAGGACTACTAACGCTAATAGCTGATTGTGGTGACAGCAATCACTACAGGGAGTCCGGTGAGAGGAATGATGCCGAATTCCTCATGAAGATTTTTTTGCGCGCACGCACGCACACACACTGTAGCCTACACACACATGATGCACTCATGCAGGGGCGGTAAATCATGAACACTGTGTAGCCTAGTCGTGGTTTGTAAGTGAACAGAGATGAACACAAACACACAAATAGGTAAATATACACCACGATAAGAACAAGATGTAATATACAAAAATGATACACAATGTCGCTTTGCCTAGTCAGAAAGAATGAAATGTGGAGCGCTTAAAGGAACACTTCACCGTTTTTTCATATTAAACTATGTTATTCCCATAACTAAGACGAGTTGATACACACCTCTCACGTTTCAATGCGTTCACCCACTGGATCTGTTGCGCGCGCTATGGTGATAGCACTTAGCTAGCCCAATGCATTCATTAGGATCCAAACAGAGATGAAGTTAGAGGCAACCAAACACTTCCATGTTTTCCCTATTAAAATACAGAGTAGTCACACGACCAAGTATGGTGAGACAAAATAAAACGTGGTGCATTTCTAAGCAGGTAAGAGGGATAACTACATTGTGTGGCGCAGTAATATCCTGACTCTTGCACTTTCAATTTCACTTTGGAGTGAGGATATTACTGCGCTGAGTCTAAGTGCTCCCATGTTATTCTGCCACACAATATAGTTATCCCTCTTACCTGCTTAGAAATGCACCACGTTTTATTTTGTCTCACCATACTTGGTCGTGTGACTACTCGTGTAACTGTATTTTAATAGGGAAAACGTGAATATGTGTGATGGGAATATGTTATATGTATGACACTGTGATGTGAACATCAAATGCTGCTATCTTTTTTTAATGGAATGTATTGATGTGTGAAGAAGAATATCCTTATAGGACAATAAAGACTCTATCTCTATCTCTATCTACAGTAAATATTGACTGCATTGACAATAAACCAGTTTGATAACTGATTGGGAATGAGTATTCACATATTTATTGATAAATTGATAAAGTACATTCAAACATAATACACTGTAATTCACTTTTAAAAAGTAAACCTATTTCACTGTTCCTTTTTTTTTTTTTTTTTTAGCAATTTCAACCTGACAACTTAAACAAATATTCAAGTTGAATCATCAAATGCCTCCAACTTTTATTATAAGTACTAACTTGCAGTCATGGTTGAAATTGTTGGCACCCATGCTGACTAAAAAGAGGAATATAAAATCATCTTTTGGAAATGGATTTTAATGGCTTAATAAAATGACGAAAAATCCAACCTTTAAGGACACCAATTTTCTTTGTGAATGAATGATGTATCATAAATAAATACATTTTCTTCCCAAAATACTGGGGTCAAAAATATTGGCACTAATATAAGTTTGTGAGAAAAAAAACAAGTTGAGATAGCCTACATATTTGGTTTTTTTACTAGTTTACCACATCTTTCTGATTATTGGAGTTCTATTTACAGTACAGTACAAACCTAATTTGGCAAGAAAAAAAGGCAAGTGTAGCAGCGTCCATGTAATGCATAAAAAGATTTTAGTAACAAAATGCAAATAAAAATAATAATGTGATGTAAAAGGAGGCCCGAGCTTGAAAGGACCATTGGATAGTCTACACACTTGTCCTAAAATCATGATTGACACTCCTGTAACTATTTTATCCTTTTGTAATAAAATATGACAGGGGCCATTGTATGTTGTGCACAAAACAATTGGGAATTTAATAAATTCATTAATCAAACATGATACCCACACCAGAGTACAGAGTACAAGGTTTCAAATCTAAAAAACAGGACCATACAAACTCTACAAAATATAACAATTACAAACATTTTCAACAAATGACTATTGTACAATGTACAGTTCTGTTACAATACTGTTTTGTATTTGGCACCAGATGTGTGCAATATAGAATTATACTAGCTATTTGTAATAATAAAACAAAAGCATACACCATTAAGTCACTGCAGTTTATCATCTGTGCTTTTATCATGCACTCTCAAAGTTATACAAATAGCATCTCAAAATGTAAAGCATTTTTGTGCAACTGAGAGTATCATAATACTTTCTCGTCCCTCATAAGCTACTCAGGTAACTCGGCCACATCCAACAACATATAGATTTAGAAGTTTGGGCATCAAAGTTTGAACATTCCAGGGCAAGACACCTGCATCTGAGTGAAATGAGTCAAACAACCCCTTTAGCAAACAGTCAAAAACTAATTCAAATGTACATGCATTTTAGATAAAAACTTGCGATTCAGAATTGGCCAATTATGATAGTTCTGAGGAAAATTAAATTATCTAACATGTCAAACATGGGGTCTTCTGAGCAAAAAAGCAGCAAAAAAATCAAAACATTTCTGTCATGTAATTCACGATGATCTAGTGTACTTTCAAAATGGTTATACAAGCCAGGAATATTAGCACATGTGGACAAGGGAGGCAAATGTGTGTTTGAAAGCATGATGGTAATGAAAATAACCCATAGCCTACTTGAACTCAACTATGATTAAAGGAGAATTCCAGCGTGATATTGACTTAAAGTGTGTTGAAACATGATACCGAGTGTGAACGTTTGTCTTAGAGCTGATCTCGACCTGCCCCCTGCACTCAGAAATCTGCCGCTCCTTAGCTGATGCTAGCAACAGGTTTTCAATGGGAATGCCTCGACATCGGCTTAGCCATGCAAATAATTGTAAACTGTTTTACACCATTTATGAGGCTCAAAGTAGCTCCACACTTTATTGGTAGACTTCTGAGGGCCCTGACATTTAAAACGAGACATCGAGAACTTTGAAAAAGCACTGGTGGTTTACTTACATGACTGATTATTCAGGCAGTCACTTCCAAAAGTTTTCAGTTCGCCGCCATCTTGAATTTAGTTTGTGAAAACCTGTTGCTAGCATCGGCTAACGAGCGGCAGATTTCTGAGTGCAGGGGGTAGGTCGAGATCAGCTCTGAGACAAACGCTCACACTCGGTATCATGTTTCAACACACTTTTAGTCAATATCACACCGGAATTCTCCTTTAAGTATGCAGACCTCAGCTGATTTGCGCATTTGTACTATTGTCATACATATATATCCTGGATGTGCATTGTATGCAGTCAAGAACCTGAAGTCTGGAAGACAATGAGAAAAAAAATAAAATCATCACAGATCATAGAGAAAATCTTAAAGCCTACTGTGCATGGAAGACACCCTAAACAAGGAAGAGTGGGTGGATATTTATGATCAATGATAAGGAGGCTGACAGGGTATCTCCAAATGATCATTTGCAGGCTGTTATTTCTGTTAAACCTGCTGACCTCTGACTTGGGCACCCAGACCTTTACAGGTTTTGAATTTATTAAATAAAAGTTACATTACCATTAATATTACCAATTGCTTTTTTTCTACATGGGTTCTCTTTACGTATTTTCACTTTTTCGCAATTTCCTTAGAGAAGCCGAACGTTGGCAAACAATATGCATATGACATTATCCCCTAAACCTAGTGGTAAGAGTTGGTGTGCGGAACTCTGCCTATTATTTGAGAAAGCAATGGGGTATTATCTGGAAAATTGTGGCCTACAGAATAATATCTTGCAACGAAATAACACAAATCAAAATGAAATGACCTAAGAGATAAACTGGAATTAAATGCAAATGTATTTGATCGTGGCTCTTTAATACCAGTGCTCAACTCTTTACAAATTTGTCAAGGATGTACACGTCACCTATGAACAACCTAACTAACTTGAATATCACAGAATCCAACAGGGTGTTGAATTCAGATAATAATGTCAGATGAAAATCCTATATTTTGCAATCTGCAAAGGTATTTGTAACCCCAAAAGCAGCTTCTGATTTGATTTCACAGAGAAGTGAAATTGGCTTTAATTCCTCTTCTCTGTGAAACATAGGCTAGTTGTAGAACACATGGGGCTGTGATTTGTTTTAGCTGTTCTGCCATGTCCCCCAGTAGTAAATAAGGATGTTGCAGAGTGGCATCTCAGCATACTAACCTGCGTTGCAATCAAAACAACTAAATATCTCTTTCAAATACCTTACAAAAACAAATCTGTACAAACAATATTTCAATAGCACATGCAACAAAAATGCACTTCAAAGGAATGGGATTGTTTTGTCTTTTGACTTCTTATTGTCCTCTGGTCGGCATACCAACACCTGATTACAACAACTTAACATGAACAAACAAATGTACACCCACACAAACTCATATGAGTTCACATCCCAAAGTTAGGCTATTTCATAAACATACTTCAGTCTTCTTACACTAAAATAGTAATTTAAGCATGAATAAAAGATCTGTTGTTCTGCCTCTGCATTGACATTTTTCATATTTGAGCATAGGAAAAAGTAAAATGTTTCTTTCATTATCCTTCAGAGTGGCAAGGGTGAAATATGTTAACAGTTTTAAACGATACATAGCCTATAGGTAATCAAACCTGTATGTACTGCGTAAAAAGCACTTTCAAGCATATGCATTCTCAAGACAAGATAACTAAGGCTATTTACTGTACACTGCATGGTAAATGTTACCCAACTCCAATTTTTTGCTCACAAATGACACTGATCATAAGTCATGCCAGGGTAAACAGGACAGAAGCAACCGGATATCTTCATATCCGAGCTGTGGACATTCACATGAGGTAATGCATATGAATCTGATATGAATTCATGCAACTGATGTGTATCCACACAGATGAGGATTTGGAGGTACATGAAATTCCAAAGTCATTTGTGTGTCAGTGGTAGGCAAAGTGTTTGTATGTGCATAAACTGTCAAATCAAATCAAATGTTTCCCCACATAATTCCTGGTTTGTCACATTATCAAGGCTTTTTATATCACTAATAATGAAACGTTGCACTCTATCCATGGACATCATTCTAAAATTTCAGCCATAAAAAATCACTGCTACACACACCCAGGCAAAACTTTCTTTCTCTTGTGCTGCATGACTTAAACAAATGCACCATGCTATCTATGACATGCAACAAAAAAACATAAAAAATTATATAATAAAAAAAACACATTACTGCTGGTTTTGGCTCTTGGGTCGTGTTTGTCCAAAAACCCATGTGCAACCATGACAGCAGTGCCTTCGACACTTAGAACACTAGTTTTTTTAAGGGTCAATTTCAGACTTGTATAAATGTATAGATTGGCTTTGAGTCATACTTTTATGTGGGTGTATCGAATCAACAACAAAAAAAATAGATACAGGTAAAAATATGCCATGTAAACATAACCTAAGCATCTATGAGATATAAGAGATTCTATCAATTCTATAATCCCTACAAATCTAACCAACTGTCTCTGCATCTACAGCACATTCCCATTCAGGGGCATGCGAGTATATCACAGCTGACTAAACAGACTTACAGTAATTGAGGCATTAACGTGCACTGCATCACCAAAACAAAAGTTGCACACTGTAATATTTAGTTGGACCCTCTTTAGCATTGATTAGAGTGCCCATTTGCCATGCCATTGTTTTGGCAATGTTATGAAACATTAATTTCCATTTAGAGTTGCATTCACGTTGTATCAAGATCTTGTCAAGATGACAGGAAAGGTGAACCACTGGGCTTCTCCAGTATGTCCCAAAGACTTACAATGACTTTAAAGGCAGTGATCCGCTTTCCCATAATTTGAGCCAGATGAATTAATTGTGACATTGTCATTCTGGAATATGCTTCTGCCGTCAGGGAAGAAAAAAACATGGGATTACCTGGTCATTTGGAACATTTAGGTTGTCATCTGAAATCTTTTGATGGCATAATGATGAGCCAACCCCATATTATAAAAAGGTCTCCAGAGGCTTGTACAGTGCTGTACTGTACATGAAGGGTGCATTGCTTCACATGCTCTCTTTCATATCCTAACATGTCCATAACTATGCAGAAGGGTAAAAGCCACGATTTAAATATTCAGATTAACGTTAGCATTTCTTTGTTGCCTAGACTGAAACACTGCACGCAGATAGGCATGGGCTACTTTGCTTATCGTTATCGTAAAAAGGCAATCCTATTTTAGACAACTGCCAACATCTCATACTAAATGACAGGTATAGTGGCAATGGAAATGTTACTTGAATCAGCCATTGCTTAGGCTAATTGAGGAGAATAAGGCAGTCTTTACATTAACAGTGCCATTGTGTTTCCCCATTCACTTTTCCTTGGCCATGTTTAATGTTTATAACCTACAGTGCTATGGACTTTGGTAAGTGGTCCTTCTGTTATTTGTACCAAAACTCTCTTCTTTTAATCCAATGAATGAAGTGTTACTAGCCATCCTTCTCAATTAGCACTACTTGTGTTCATAGCTTGTGCTCTGTGCTTACGCTCTTAACCTGTGTTGTGGGTGCAGTCGAAATCTGCTGGGACACAAGGTTGTGGTGTAAACGTGGCATGGATCTTCATTCATCTGGGTATTCCCTTAACAAAGTAAAGTGGAATGGATTTGATATGGAAGTACCTATAAAAACTCAAAGTGGTAAGGTCCTAACTGATAATATTAAAAAGTGAATGGGACTTATCCAACTATCCAAAGTCAAATGTATACAGTAGGTCCCCTAGCAAAAAGAGAGGTTTAGGGAATGAATTGTCCACCACAGAGTCTTGACTTCATTGAAAGTCTTTGGGACATCCTGAAGAAGACTACAAAGAAGGTCAAGTCTCCTGTTAATAATACAAGGTCTTGGCAAAAAAATAAATGAAACTCTGGACAAAAACAAATGTTGCAAGGTTGCCTAAGGGTATTGTAACAATGGCAACAATGACTGGGCAACATATGACATGTATATGTTTTCTGGACCACATCACTACTTTTGTAATATATCCCTGTCTGAATATGAAAATGCTTGTAATCTTTAGCTGGAGCATTTGCACTTAAATGATTATGCACACAGGTGTGAGCCATTGTTTCCTGTTAATACTTCCTCAATAAAATTTCATTTAATCTAAAAACAAATCCTACAAAGTCTCCTTTTTGAATAAACTAAAAGCTATCAACGTTATTTTCTTCAACAGTGCTTGGCTGTCATTCACATTCATCTACGGATCCCAATTTAGAGTGCAAACACAGTCAATTAGCTTTGGCTAACAACATATCTACAAGACTGAGTCTTAACGGTTTGCAAGTTGCCACGCAATGAAAAAGTTGATAGAGTACGGCTGCCAGAAACCCAAACATAGGCATAGACATACATTAGGAATCAGTCCCAGTTATACAAACAGTCTGGAGAAAAGGGAGGTATACTGTAGCAATTAACAACTGAAAATTAAAACTAAAACATAAATACATTTTCGTGGAATTTGGGGTGACGGGCATCTGAGATGAGGTCCCGCAATCAGAACTGGCCTGCACTGCTGGGATCACACTGCAACAGCCGCACAATGGATGGGTCACTCTTTGCTCCCTTAATAAACTCTTCCAGTGACAGTTTGCCTGAGAAAGCACATACAACATCATGTTCAATTTCTACTTATGCCATCATAATTGTGAATGTCACTGCCTAGTGGTGTGCCACAGTTCTGCGCTTGTAGAGAAAGGAGCCCATAGCTCTCAAATTATATGAAAATAAACAAGATTAAAGGACACAAGACATCTTGCTCTGGCTGCATACAAATTTACAGAAACTCTCACAATCAACCTGCTCATTGTGAAGGGCATAAGACTAAAGGGAGAAATCTTGGTCACCGCAGATACCCTCATGCATTGTTTCTCAACCTTGGGGTCGGGAACCCATGAGGGGTCACCTGAGATACTGTATATAGTTCATTACATAAAATTATACATCAAAACTTAATAAAATACTTTTTAAAATTATAACCAAGTTAAGTAACCGATCCTTCATTAAAATGTATCTAAGTAAAGATAAACCTAGACAGCCCGCATGAGATGTTTGATGGAATTATGCTTGGCCAGTGTTCAAAACAAAGCAAAAGAGCTAAACAACCAGACGTGCAAGGATATCTGGGGGAAATCAAAGTACCGCTCGCTTCTGGATGTTACAGCAGAGAGGAGTTGCGCTCTCTCTCGCTACACATGAATGATTGGGGTCGCCAACATTTTGAGACATCAAAATGTTAGATCATTGTGATTGGATCATGGACTTCCCTGAGTGGCTACCAAACCTGAGTATCACCATTGGCAATTCAACAAGGAGGCATCAAATGTGACCCAAAAGTATTTGTAACTGTAGGAAATGTATATGTGTAGCATACATTTGTAACGGCAGAATAGATTCGTAATCGAAAGTTATAGTAACTGTGGAATCATTTACAGTATGCCCATAGAATAGATCTGTAAGTGAAGGACATACTGTAGGTAATATTAAATTGTTTGCTAACATTTTTCATACAGTTGCTAATCAGTTTTACAGTTACAACATTGTAGACACCCACATAAAATACTGTACATGAGACACTTTTGATCCCCAAGGTGGCGCAAAAGTCTAAAAACTGTAACTGTAGGACAGCTTTGTGCATATTGACTTCTAACTGCAGAATACATTTGTAATAGTAAAATATGTGTAACTGTAGGATGATTTGTAGCTGTAAAACATCATTTCTACAGTTTCAAGTGGTGATAAACACAATACTTGACCATATAGGGGTACTGTTTAACAAAGTGGCCTTTTCTAATTTACATTTTCATAAAACCCTCCTTTGTAAGATGCAGCAAACATTTCTCTAAAATAAATATCATGCTTAAGTACTACTGCAGTTTTTCTTTTTGAAAATGGTAAACATTCTCACCATTATTTCCAGTCACATTGAGAATAGACACTCTGAACTCCTCACCCTTGGCCAACAAATACCTACAATGTACAAGGTCAGTTTCTTTATAAAGTTGAAAGATAAGGCTTTTACCGTCGCGGTTTGTGTCCATCTGTCTGAAGATTTTTTCTGTTCTCTTCTCTGGTGTTGACTCATCTTCGGGCATCTTCATTACTGAGGATACCATCTTGTAAATGGCCTGTCACACAATAATTTGACAAAAGTTGAAAAAGTGCTTCTAATTATAACTATAGATGAACATATAGCTGTAAAATCAAAGATTCTAAGAGACACCATCATTGTGTAACGTCACATGCAAAGTATGAATAGTGGCCAGAATTACATTTAAATCTCTCACTTTGGCCTATATAACTAGGAGAGGAACGATTATGCTTGTGAATTTTAACGGTTTCTAGCAAAGAGTTGTGATTAGCTTTTGGCAATGTTGCAGCAAATTTGTGGCAAGGTCATATTTTTGCATGCAAATAGGGTTTGTGGCAAACCTCTGGTAGACTTGTGGTGGACTTTGTAATAAACTTATGGAAAACAATTGGTTCTTTTGGTTTTTAGGTTTGTTTTCTTTGTTACAGGTTTGCCAGAACGCAGAATGCAAGAATGTTGATAACATTGAGCATGTTTACACGCACACTAAAAAAACGATTACGGAAAACTATCGGGTAATTGGAATAATCCGTTAAATGGCGTATACAAGTGAATATACTGAATATTGGTGTATTCTGTTTACATGAGCACTTGAATAACCAGATAACTACAAAACCCTGATCCGTTTCTTTTTTTAGAGTGCATGTAAACATTCACCCAGGCTACTACCTATGCAGGAACAGGTAAATCAAGTAAAACAGTTGAGTTATAATTATAATTAGAAATAAAATTAGAAAAATCAAAATTAGGCCTAAGGAACTCCGCTATGGCAGTCTGGTTGCTGTCCACTACTGAAATTGTAATTGCCACTAGTGGAAAATTTGTAATCAGATGTTCACTAGAAGTTTGCCATTACTAGCTAAATGTATAGGCAAACAGCGGCAAATTCCTCTTCGGTGCCATAACTTTGCTGAAGTTTGCCTCTGGTGGCCATCATTGGCAAACTTGTGGCAATTTATTCTAGTGGTTTCTTTGCCAGAAATCACCCACAAGCTTGCATTTTTTTTACCATAAAAAGGCAGCCAATCAGTGATTTTAAGCTGCCATACAATCTCATCTAGTAAAATGATAGCCTATAGGATGCAGCAACTGTCTCAAACATGCAATTTGGATAATCTTAGCAACCACTTCATAAGATTAAAGGAATGTTTGATCAGATTCATTTCAGACCAAAACTCAACAAAGGGAAACGGGAAATGTGTTCCACCAAACTAAACATTGAGCTGTCATGTTGTTGGTAGAAAACAAAAAGATTTATAAAATAGAACAGCATAACTGTCTCATTCAAAAATCTCAATCACAAAAAGACAGGTGTGTTGGAGAAGACCAAAGGATGATTAACATAGGACTGAAAAACTCTCACTGCTGACCAAAATTTCATTTATATGGGGCTCTATTTTAGCAATCTGAAATGCCTAGTCAGAGACACAAGCTTCAAGGTGTGTCCAGTTCACATTCACAAATTTAACATTATGAATTTTCTTTAATTGACACAACCATGGGCGCAATGCTCAAGGTGAGGACGCATGACAAAAAAATGAATCACTGAATTGGATGTAAGATAAGAATATGCCTTGTGTAGCCCTTGGCGCCAGGTGTTCGATAGGGCCCTAACACTGCAAGTGCAACAAACAGTGTGAGGGAGTTTTTCAGTCCTACAGTCGTCAACTTGGTCTTCCAAACACACTTGTCGATCCTAGAGTTGTGCAAAAGATTTTGTTCTTGTGTGATTTAAAAACTCTATGACACATTATGCAGATGGACACACTAACATGTAAACATTTTGTTTGAAAGTAAGCATTTAATACCTGTACAATTTCCAGCATCTCAGACTTGCTAATGTACCCATTGCCATCCAGATCGTACATACTGAAAGCCCATTTCAGCTTTTGCTCAAGCTTTCCCCGTGATGTCACGCTCAGAGCAATGATAAACTCCCGGAAGTCTATTGTGCCATCACCATTAGCATCAAACGTGCGAAAAACATGTTCTGCAAACTTAGAGGCATCTCCATAAGGAAAAAAGTTTCCATATATCTTCTTGAATTCCTCCATTGAGAGATTTCCACTGGGGCAGTCCCTCAGAAAACCCTTGTACCATTCCTGGATCTCATGCTCAGTGAAATCAGTGCTTTCCAACAGGTCCTGCATCACTTCGGGCCGCAGCTTGCTGTTCTGTTTTCCCATGATGATGATCTCTGGTGTAACTACAGGAAACAAAAAGTGCAATCATAATTCTACTTAACACAATAATTTCAAGATATAGCTTCAAATGACAGAGTCCATCTAGCCAAATAAAATGTAATTAAAAATGGGTAATGTGATGGAAGTTCCAAAATGGAAGTTGATTCATTTTGGCATTCATTCAACATTAACTGATCTTTGTTGCAAGGTCATAGAATCCTACCCAAAACGAATCTGCTCTTCAATCATCTGTTCTAGTACACCACTACCCCAAGCCTTAATTCATTAAATAATACAGAGCTCTCCTGGTGATAGCCAGATTTGTAAACTGTGTGCACATCCCCTGTTCTATCATTCATTACTTCACCACTAATTCCACTAACCGGAAGAGAGGTCTCAGGCAGGTACTGTAAATGACACCCAGCTTTCCTGTGAAGTTTTGTAACAGGCTCCATTGTTCTTGCACATACCATCATGTCATACGGTGCATTTCTCAAATCATTAATGTTACATCATTAATGTTTGCACAACAGTTAGTGCATCTGAAACAATTTCTACAAACTTCACCACATTGTAACTTGTTCAAAATGTTTTTTAAAGTTTATGTCTCAAAATATTTATGCCAATCAATATATTAGTGCTTTTATGATGTGCACAAGAGACTAAATGATGTGGAGGTTGAATTTTGAGAATTTTAATTCTGATCTGAGAAATGCACCAAAGTGACTGGGAAACAGTAATCTACAATATGCTCAAGCATGTTAGAATGATTGAGACTTGAAGACAAATTAACCAAAACCAGTTTCTCCATCTCCCAACAGAATGCTGTCAATTCTCAGCCTCCGACCCCACCTACTGGCAAATGTGAAGACTTGATATAATCGGCCAGTGTAATGTGCAACACAACAACCTTATCTATTCACTATTAACCTAAGGACACATGATACGCATGCTTTTAGATGCAAGTAACAAATAGATTCTTTGTTTTGGCATGTGGTATTTTCATTACTTCCACCCATGAAGTTATGTTTTTTTGGTCTTGGTTGTGTTTGAGTGGATCTGAAGTGGGAGGTAGATTCAGTTGGTCCCCTAAGTAAAGCATGGCAGATTGAAATGTATTGAAATGTATTACATGGGGAAATATGAGTACTTAAAGGAGAACTCTGCCAATTTTCCACATAGAGTTCACTGCAAGAGAGAGAAAAAAGGAATTACCTAGCTGGAGTTGCTGTGCCAGATAGAGCAGCCAGGCAACTTTCAAATCATGTCCCCAGAGTGGAACACTGTAGCTGCCTGGCAGCAGGTGAAGCTACTGTACTGTAGGTAGCTCCAATTGTTTTCAGGTGTTTTTGTACCAACTGTACTCAGTGACTTCAAGAAAAATGGATCTATTGAAAACTGGCCAGAGTTTTCATTTTAGGTGTGTGGGAATGATTGCATCATGCATCATAAGTACTGTATACAGCAAAATCTTGAAAGACAAGATGGCTATCTCCACAACTATGGTCATCATGACCTTTCCATTGTTCCAAGGCTAAATCTGTACAATTAAGACGGAATAAAGTGACAATGTTGCAGTAACCAACTATACCAATATGCTGCAATAACCAACTATACCAATACCAATATAATTTAAGAATCTTACACCTCACATTTCAGGGTTTATTACACCAGATGATTTCAATAAGGCTTTTAATAGTGTGTGTATGCTGTACAGAATTTTCCATTTGGTTTCTTCTATGGTTTACCATGTAACATTGTCCATCAGCTGTGCCATTTTAGTCAACAGTCTGGCTAGCTGGATAAGTCAACCTTAATGGACATTCATTTGAAACTGTATGCCAACTGATTTCAGATACGTTTGTATATTTTATTCGTGAATGTATGGATATGTTGTATATGATTGGGAAACAATAAACATGATGTTATCTGTAGGTGTGTGAGAATTTGAAAATGTATCAAATGAATCAATGTGATGATACACAGACAAGGTTGAGCCCTATGAAATCCACAGAACCATTAACTCTTACTTGCTTACAACTCCACTCAATATAGATACACAGCACTCCCACATAACACTCAAGCTGTAATAACAGATAGGAGAGACAACACACAAAGGCAGCTGTGGCAGGACTAATCACCTCCTACACACATTCTGTCAGGCTTTGCTATCACTAATCAGCCTGTATATTTCAACAAAAGAACCACTGAGACTCGTAGCCATGGGGTAATACTTTTGATACCCTTGAGCAATACGGTCATTCTTGTCCACCAGAGAGCAACATTGCTCAAAATGGGCCTGTGCCTGGTGCGTTTCTATATTAACACCCCCCATACAGGATCACTAATTAGTCTACTTGTTTCAATATTAGGGAGAAAGCCTGCTGTGCAATACATCACAGTAGTAAAGTAGTTTCTTCAATGCCTTTCAAACAGAGAAATAAAATATCTGTGCATATTATCATTTGATCACTATCCATGATATTGTCCAGCCAACAATGGACATCGTCATGCCACCTCAGATCTCATAATTAGGGAAATATGGCTATGTTGCCAATAAACAATGGTGTGCACTCTCTCATTATGTTCCTCTGCATCTTTATTCTGTTCTTCAATTGTCATGCATTGCTGATAATTCCACCTGCATCAAAATCACTCATTATAGTTTACGAGCATGTTTCTATCGTACAACAGAAAGTACCACCAATTAACCAGCACCTCTAACAAGTAAGATTATGATTATGATTAAAAGGGTAATTGTGGCTTGATCTGTTGCCATCTGCCACACGTGTATCCCAGAATCGTTTGGTCACCAACTATACAGAAATGACTAATGTACAATATAATTCTAAATCATAGGCTACACGTATGGACTGTTTCTTGAAATGGGTTTAGCATCATTATCAGAACATGTATTGGAGTTACAAGAGGAACACTTGTTGAAAAAGACACCCCGTTTAAAGTCCCCACTGGGACTCTACCACTAATCACTTAACATTTTGAAGAGTCCGACATGAATGTTCCAGTCATTCAAAGTTAAAGAGCAGAAATTTCATAATGCCACATTTGACAGTTATTGAGAGAGAAAAGGAGCAAAGAGTACAGTGAATGTTCAATTTAGCATGAGAGAGAAGGGTTGCGTTGCTTGGCAACAAAAGATGCCAAGACTTGAAACTACTTTTGTGGGAGGAGGATGAACGGACAAAAATCTATAAACAATAGGTAACAAAATCTTTAAAGTCTTTAAAAGCGACTAGTTGGTAATAGAATTGTTGTGATTACCTGCAGCCATCAGGCTTCAGGCTTCAGCCTTCAGCCGAATCACAGCCATGGTGATATCAGCCAACAACGCTACTCTTATTCATGCCATATTGAAGCACAGTTTTCTGCTAGTTAATTAAGCAATCTCCAGGGCCCTGGAGACTGAATTTCCCTCTTCCTGTGTTATTTCAGAACAGCAGTGGGTGTGTGCCTGTATGTAGTGGAGGGGGGTGGGGGTTAAAGATAGCCAGGGAGGTTGCATGCAAGTGTGCATGAGATGGGGAAGAGAAGAAGAGCAAGCTATCTCCCCCATGAGAACAGCAATCTACAGCATCTCCATGTCTGCTTGTTTATTTAAACCCACTGCACAAGGGTGCAACAACAACCTCCATAATAAGCTTGTGAACCACTCCGTCTCTTACCAAGAGATCCATCGATTCATTGAGCATTTTAACAGGCAGCAACCATGTTTGTTTTGTTCTCATTCTCTTCTATTTTTGTAGATTTCTTATTGATCAAATCAGCCAAACAAGACAATAAGCCTTACCTCTTTGCTTATGTTGTTGACGGAGGCGTTTAACAATCCATAACCTGATTGTTAATGAATTGGATGACAGCTGTAGATGCTTCTCTAATCAACGATTAAATAAAACAAAAATAAGGGAGTGTAGCAACAGGCTGCAAGACTCCTTTATCAAAGTCCACAAGATTCTTCTAGACTCTCAGCAGCTGAGGACCAGAACTCTGCCTCCACCCCCTCGCACACACTAACGTCAGAGCCCTACGGTCACATGAAAAGAAGCAGCAAGTCTGTGTTGCCCTGGAAACAGGAGCACTGTTCCGTAGTGATTTCAATGGGTTATCTGTCACACTGAAAAAAGCACTCCTGACTAGACTTTGATATTTAAAGAGAACGATGATGGAACACAAGACTGAAGAACACAGGAATTTATTAGACAGATTATGGCGATATTGATGAATAGAGACCAAAGACTTGGTTAACAGAGAGCAAAAAATAAACTATATTCTTTTGTGATGAAGACTTGGAATATGACAGAATAGCCTTGTAATTCAAATAAATGGGGCACAGACCAAAAACAATATGTGAACTAAATACTCACACTCAAGTCACATGCAAATAAAATTGAGACAATACTGACTGTCAAAGACAATACTGACTGTAAAAGAAATGCAATCCTAAATAAATGTGTATCTAAGATTGCCCCGAGAAAACATTTCTGTTGTGACTGAACTTCAGCCCTTGTAATAATGAAACCATAGCATCAAAAAAGATTCCTAGATAACAGCATATTGATACCACTAACCTTAGTTGTCTGAAGCTAGATAGATACTGCTACACCACATAGTGCTTTAAACAAAGACAATTATGCAATCTGGTTTTACGGTGGATGAGCTCAAATCATACCCATCTCTTGAAAGTAAATCTCATAACAGATCTCATAACACAAGAAGGGCAGAAAACAAGAAGGGCAGTGTAACCATTCATTAAGGTTCTGTTTAATTCTATATAAAACCTAAATGATCTTGAACTGACATCTGAGTGTGTTTATTCTTGGTGTATAAAGGAATACAAGTAGGCTGAAGATATAACTAATTAGGAAAACAGACAAGTACATTTTCTCTAATCAAGTATTTAAGCTTAATTAAAACCATACATAGCTCTTTAAGCTTTACTCTTGTTAAAAGTAAACTCTAAATACTGCTGGGAAATCTAGCAGTACCCCCCACTTCCTTCATTGAAATGGAAATGCAGAGCATTTGGTGGTAGTCAATACTCCATAGTCAGTAGAATCATACATTCCATTCTACAGAAAGAGACCTTAGGGGTCATCATTTAGAGAGCAAAACCCTGACTCTTTCTCCTCCTCCCACACTGTGGGAATAACAATGGCTTTGGTTGAATTCCATCTGATATCCCAGCTGCACTTACGGGCCCCAAATGTGGCCCCTGAATATGGAAGGGTGATGGAAGAAAGCCCAGGGTAACCTCTGTAGCCTAAGCTACCCATATAAAAAAGATATAGAAAAAACGTATACTGCCAGCAATGTGGTTTGTATACAAAACTTGTATGATTTACTCTTGAAAGAGGCAAGAAATTTTTTTTTTATCAACTTTGAGGGACTGCTATGAACATGCAGGATCATCCAGACTACTCGTGGTGATTTTACTGCATACTCTTCCTATTTATGCACCAGCCTGCAAAATTTGAGCCTCCTACAGATTCTAGTTCTTGAGCAATTAGCTTGTGAACTTTGACAAAAAAAAGAGGCAGAACAAATTTGACACCCCCCTCCCCCCGTAAAACTGGCTGTTACTTGAAATGTATTGATCTTAGCGCAAAACCATTTTACAGAGTGTCTCCTGGGTAACATAGGCACGCATGGTATTTTTTTCAGATTTTTTGAGACGCAAATGCACGCGCTCTGGTTGATTTGACGTGGAATGACCCAGATACTAAACAGAGGCAGGAGCAGTAGAGATCATGGATATGGATATGGATATATATATTTGTTGTTGTTGCTGTTGTTGTTTTTAAAGTTCTGTGACCAAGGATGAAATGGAAACTGTCTGTAGTCTGAACTATATCAGATTAAAATAATCTGATCACAAACAAACTGCCATTATCACTGAGCTATCAATCAAAAGATCTACGTCATTCCCACATGAAACGTTAATATAAAATAGCGTATGAACCACCAAAAGGTGTTCAGCACAGCCAGCAAAGTTCAAATCTCATGATGGTAAACCGTGCTACCCTAGTTTAGAGAGCCATTTCAACAGCTGTGCTGAGGTCGAGGTGTGTCAATATTAACTAATTTTTGGTTTTGTATTTGGACACCAGCTCTGTCTTTTTTCCCTTAATCATTACATGTTTTAATTGGCAGACATAATAATTACATAAATATTACTATTGTTACAGAACAAATACTATTGTTATTACCTTTTCACTACTTCTTCCCTGACTAGGTCTTGCATAATTTGGAGCAATGACCTGCGTTACTGTTTTAGTAGAATAAAAAAACGGGCCCAGTTACTGCCATCCAATATGGTAAAGGAATGTAGTTGTCATCAAATTGAGCTATAGCCTTTAAAGAATTACATACTTTACCAGCACTAACGTAACCACAACCCCACTTCTCTGCTTTGTAATTGGGTCATTCCACCTCAATTCAACAAATGCCTTCTGCTTGACCATCTCAGATTTGCTTCAAAATTGTACCACCTAAAGTGTAACCATTTAAACCAGCTTAGCCAAAATATTAGCTTGGTATACCTAATACATCCAGAGAAAAAAGAATTTGAACATGGTACCCCACTTCGGACTTCAAATGTTCTGTTCTGTGAATAATGATTGCTACCTATAGATTCCACATGGACATCTGAAATCAGAAGAAAAATTGCAGATTAACAAATAAACAAAATGTTTGCCAAATGGTTATGTCTCTCTACAGATGTGTTTAAGCTGTCTTTGAAAAGGTAATTAAGAGGTGTCTATATTGCATTGTTGTTGGAAATATTGTAACACAAAACGGAAAAATAATCAATTTGGATGATATTTTATCTCCCCATTACAGGGGTACGACAAGCTATACCAATGAATCGAACGCATCTCCAGAAAGAGTGTGAAATGGGCTTTCAGACTGTGAAATTTCAAGATGATAAGCTTTGCAAATCAACTCAGACATATTTTGGTTACAATGACGGGGTTATCCGATTGTAAACTGTCTCTCTGTCAGTAACATTTTCAAATCAACTCTTCGTATCGACACCAAGCAGCAGTATGAGTTTGACATTCTGGCTACCATTGCGGTGGTAAGCGACGCAGACACAGGAGACAAAACTTTGAAAGGTTTATGCCGGTAATGTATAGGCAACTACATTGTGTCGATGCAAAAATCTATTCATCAGTACATCAGTGAGGGTGTTTACTGCAATTTCATTCACGCTGCTAAGGCAACTACCTGGAAACTACCGCCCTAATTTTTGCCTGAGATAGGGGACCAATCACAGAACAGGGAGGAAAGCAAGACGATGATGAGCTATATACATTTGATAGACATCCATGGTGCCCAATGAACGGATCTGGGCATCTTATCAAATACGAGAAAATTAACGTTTGGTTGCCAGACCACATCTCATTTGTGACCCTTCAAAGCGAAATCAGTCGCTTTGCGCACAGCGTTATTTTGAGAAAATCCACAATAAACAAACTTCCGGGTTAACATGTTGAATTTCACGTTTTCGCATATGATTTCGTATGATGATACACGGATACAGCAGACTGCTATCCTAACACCAAGGAGCTGATAGTGGATTACAGGCGGCTATAGGGAACACGCACCCACACACCCATTCACATCGGGAGTGCAGCTGTGGAGAGAATCAAAGGCTTCAGATTCCTGGGTATAAACATCAGCAAGGATCTCAGCTGGACACACCATATGTGTAGTCACAAAGACAGCTACAATAGACAGCAGCTCTTCTTTCTGCACCGTCTACGGAAATTTGGCATGGACCACAAAATATTGACCAACTTTTACCACTGTACAATAGAGAGCATTCTGACTGGTGACATAACAACATGGTATGGTAACAGCACTGCCCAGGACAGGGGATCTCTACAGAGTTATCAGAGCAGCACAGTGTATTACAAGGACTGAGTTATCCATACAGGACCGCTACAGTCAGCGCTGCAGTAGAAAGACCAAGCGTTGTTTCTGACCCCAGTCATTCCAGCCACTGCCTTTTCAACCTCCTGCCTTCTGGCAACTAACATCCGCGAATATCTGAGCTGGTCACACCATAAAGGTATGGTCACAAAGGCAGCAACAAAGACAACAGAACTTTCTTCGGCAGCTGCGGAAGTTTGGTACAGACGATGATGAAATATTTACAGTAATTTCCCGCATATAAGCCGCATTGTGTATAAGCCGCAGGACAGTGTTTTATGCAAGTTAAAAGAAACACAACCATATTAACACCATATTAACTGCCCCCCTGTATTAACCTCATAGCTAATGAAATTTTGCGAAATCAATGTATAAACCGCGGCTAATAGTCGGGAATTTACGGGTACCAACTTCTACAACTGTACCATTGAGAGCATCCTGACTGGCAACATCACAGCATGGTATGATAACAGCACCACCAATCGCAAAGCTATGCAAAGGGTGGCCAGGTCAGCACAGTGCTGAATTACCAACTATTCAGGATTTTTACAGCCAGTGCTGTAGACCAGCGGTTCCCAACATTTTTTCCCCACGTACCACCTTCTACGTCCTGACTCAACTCACGTACCCCCACCATCTGACAAGTTAAAAAGTAACACATTCTACTGACTTATTCCAGGCATCATGTTTCATAAGCCGTCTTTTTTAAATGAAAAAGTGCAAAAAGCTTACAAATGATTTCCTAACACTAGAACACTAAAGCACTTTTCCTATTACATGCACACTATTTGTTTATCTAGCAAATAACAATGTCCACAGACAAGGTGGAATCATGTTGTATGATTTAATGAAAGTATGATGTATTGTGCATCCAATTTGTTTTAGTCTGTTATTAAAAAGCAGTGTAAAGTGCAATTCTATATCTACTATGTTTAACTCTTGGTAATGGATATTGACAATGGACAATGTATGGTTCATAAAGATTATTAATCAAGTCAATTTGATTAATAGTCTCCATACACACATAAAGCTATTATGTACACTACTCACAAAAAGACAAATTTGTTTGCCCTTTGTTTCAATGCATTGTTTGAGATGAGGAAATCACCATTGCATGCTTCTACTTAAATGCCCTTCATGGTATAACAGCACTGTATTGTAGCTTGAACTTTTTACATTTTCCATAAATTTCACACAAAAGCCAGATATCCCTAACATTTTGTGAGTAGTAAATGAAGGCAAATAATTGATGTTGTTCTTCTCCACTAAACGTCTTACATCGTAATGTGTGATCTGGGGAAGCTAAAAAGAGAAGGGGAGGTGGGGTGGTTAGGACAGCTGCTATGCTATTTCCAAACAAATTTACCTTGCCATCAGGGAAGACTTTTCCATGGAAGACCCCAGGGTTCCACAGGGGATCATCCAGGAACTTACCCCCTGACTCAACTGACCATTTACTGATCCCTGTAACTACTCTAGGGAATTAAGGGAGTCATATACAACAACAAGAGTCCTTAGATGGTGTGCTGACAGTGGCCATATGTCAGCTGTGTAACCACTGACTTTCATTCCAACTACCATCACAACTACGTTGAGGACATGCCTCACATAAGGCCATGCCTCTGACCTTCACTGAAGTAAAATGAGGACTAGAAAAGTTCTTTGTTTGGCTGCTTCCATAATTGTCCACACTTAATGTCAATCTCTGCCCCTCAAGTCTCCACTGACATGACATTTGCACCATGATAATGATGATGATGATGATGATGGCTGAATAATCGTCCCAAAGAAGTCATTACCACTATCTAGGCAATGGAATGGATATAGAAAACTTTTGAAAGTTCTGCCTTTTTTTCTTAATTTGTGTCACAGTTACAGCATGGCAGTGTCACATCACCTAAGAAAACTCCCACTGATGAGAGGCGCTGTGGCGCAACAGGCTACAGCGCTCATGCCATGAACGGGTCTGACCTGCGCTCATTTCCCAATCCCACCCCATCTCTCTCTCCCACTTACTTCCTGTCTCTGTCTTCACAGTCCTATGAAAAGGCAAAAAAGCCCTAGAAATATACTTAAAAACAAACAAAAAAATCCCTATGATGGTAGCAATTAATCACGAGTATTTGAAGTGCATGCATTTTATCAACAACATTGGACAACCATAAAACAAGTCCAATTTATGTTACGTTGAAAAATACAATCGCAACAAACAACAGTTGCAAATAAAGTATTCCTATCCAAACAGCAACTTCCTGAGGTTATTTTACAACAGACAATACCTGTTCAAAGTGCAGTACAAGTGTGGCCTTATTCATGTGTCATCAAAATGATTTTGGAAATGTTATTATGGTATACAAAAAAAGGCAGAGACTATTTGCACCCGGGTGCAAATAATCAACATTACTATTTACACCCGGGTGTAAATAGTGTAATAATCAACATTACTATTTACACCCGGGTGTAAATAGTGTAATAATCAACAATACTATTTACACCCAATGTCTAACATCCATGTACCCTGTCAATAGGCCTGTGTATTTAGGCCTACCAGCTCTACAGTAGGTTAGGCCTAATTTAGTTTTTAACAGTTTTTAGCTGTTTTGCCATGTCTGCGTTAGGCTACTTGGAAGTGATTCTACAAATATTAGGCTAATGAGTGGTCATGTGGTAGCTTGATCAAAGGCAAGCTATAGTTCAAAGAGTTGTTTTCTGAGTTGTCTTCCAGGCAGCGCTGCCACTGTTGACTTAAAGGCACTTAATCCTACTCCTAACCTTAACCCTAACCTTAACCCATGCCTAACCCCAGCGCCTTCCAGGCAGCGCTGCCTTGAAGACAACGTTGGGGGCTCAAAACACCAAGAAACCTTTCTACTCACAACTACTGAAGCCTACTTCTACTTAACTGTACTCATAACTGAAATTAAATTAGTCAATCTTTGACTGGTTCAAAAAGCACAAACTCTTAATTGCTGCGAGGTAACGTCATCTAAGAAAAAACAAAAAAAGATATTACTTCAGTTGAGGATCGAACCTGGGTCTCCGGAGGTGTAACCCGACGATTATCCGCTGCACTACTCTCCGTTTGAAAATCAAGCGAAACTACTCATCTTTGAATGACGTGTTATGGTTGCTAGGTAACGGTAAACAAACTAAAAGACCGTATTTCTTGCTTTTGCTTACAAACGGACAGCTTTACCCGTTCACTGAACAAGGTTTATGGAAATTTAGCACCACTTTACCATCTGAAATATTGTTTTAATAATCCTAACTTGTTAGATTTAGGATTTAGGTTGGCCATCTCCTGCCAAGATGGTCCCGCTATGGTGGATTTCAGGTTTGAGTGCAAATAAGAAAATGCCTCAATTCCACTATTTACACCCGGGTGCAAATAATCACTCCGTAAAAAAAAAAAAAAAAACGCTTTAGGGGCCTTTAAGGTGAAAACGCAGCTAGTAAGTGACACTGATATAGTGATTTTTTTCTGTGCATCTTCACTATTTCTATCAGAAGACAATTAGTTACAAAATCCTCATTTTAACCAGTTTTTCACACTTACTATGTGACCAACATCATACATGGATTTGGGGATTCCTTTGGGTTTAATTTCAGAAGAAAAGAAAAATAGAAAAAAATCCAGTAGACATGCAATCTATACTGTATGAGAATACAGTTATGAGGCGCAATGGAGTAGGAGGATTGAAAGAAATAGGTCCACCATGACTATTTTTAAAACTTATTGCATCAGTGCGAGCATTTGTGTTATATGATATTACATATTATATGTCCAAACAAACGACACACATCCTCTACCACACCTCCACTGCACTGACCAAGAAAGACTACGACATCTGGCTACATCAATCAAAGTTTACAACATGCCACTGATTCTCACCATGCATGGACAGCCTGTGTCTGATTCTACAGAAGGACGTCACCTCATGGTAAAAAATAAAAAGTCAAAGCCCATAAAGCCAATAATAGCCAAGGCCAGCAGGCATTAAATCTAGCATAATATTTAAAAGCTTGAGGAGAGAGCATGACATTTACCGATGGCAAAGAATGATGCATCGGTTATGCTGCACTACTGTAGGTAAATATTGTGTTCAGAGATGGTGCTAAGACCTGAAATAATTGAAAAAGAATTCAGTTCTTTTTAAATGACTATTTTGTTTCTACTGTACTAAAAGGTATATTAATTACCAACAAAATTAAAGGTGTTTTCATACTTGGTACGTTTCAACTTTCTGAAAAAACTCAGGTCGATGACTGAGCATGTTTTCTACATGTGAACACGGCAACGATAGTCAGACCCCTTTAAAGCTAAATGAGACCATCTCGGTACATAGTCTCGGCACGGTTCGCTTTGAACTCCACAGTGTGGTTCACCTAATCTGTGCATTGAGAACACAAAGTGACCTGGGTTTACTTTTGCTTTTGTATCCTCTTTGACTTGTCATTGCCAAAGGGAAGGCATGCCATTTATTATATAAAAAAATTATTACCAGGCCTATACAAAACATGATACAGACATCAGACAGATCATACAGCCAAACAAGTGTGTAATGTCAAACTATTGATGATCTTTTCATCCATTATCAGTGACAATGTAGAAATCAGCAAACCTTGGATTACATTGCTCCCCGTCTTTCATGGGCTACCATCTATTATCTCTCTGACAATCTCTTCTTGCGTGTACGTGGTAAACATTCAAGAACAAGAGCGCAGTTGACAGGCTGATGTTCAGTTTTCATTTTGGATGCGAGCTACAAACTACAGGTTGTTGGATATAGGAACAGTAACCAGGTGGAGCAGGCCCACCACTCTGAATTAGAAATGTGATTGGCATGTTGACTGACAGTTCAAGAGGATCTTTGCAATTACTTCAGGTCAGAAATACTGTAATTCTGAAAATATGTTATAATTTCAGAATATTTATGAAACAGACCTATACATAACTAAACCAAAGCAACTATGTAGTTTATAATCCAAAGGTCTGGAACCCCCTGAGAAGGTATAGGCCTAGTGTAAACAGGAGGGAAACAGAGACCCCATCAGACTAGTGGTTCTCAGCCAGCCTCTGTAGCAGTAGCAGTGGGAGCAATAACTGTACTGTACTGTTGCTGGTGTCTCGTGCCACTCACCAACTGTCCTGTGACCTGTCCTGCGCTTCTCATCGACTGTCTTGTGCCACCTGCCTTGTCCTGTGCACTGTCCCGAGCCACTGACCTACTGTCCTGTGTACCATCCTGCACCTCTCATACTGTCTTGTGAAACTATTGCTATTGGCTTTCGCCACTCAGTCACTGTCTCGTGCCACCGGCCTACTGTCTTGTGCTCTGTCTTGTGTCAGTCATACTGTCTTGTGGCAGTTATTGACCACTGTCCCATGGGTTAGGTTTAGGATTAGGTTCAGGGTTAGGATTGTATCAATTGGAAAGTATCACAACACAGTAGGTAAGTGGCACAGGACAGTACTCAGGTCAGTAGATGAGTGGCATGGTACAGTACACGGGACTGTCGATGAGTGGCGCGGAACAATACACAGGAGAGTAGATTAGTGGCACGGGACGTTGTACAGTACAGTAGTCGAGTGGCACAAGCCACCAACAACAATACAGTACAGTTTTTGCTCTAACTGCCTCTCCTCTGTAGGCTACCGTGATGCAAAGTGAGATGTGCCATGGAATTCGAGGAACCCAGTGTGTTTTCATACAGGCTCATGAAATTGGCCATAGGGCTATTTTTGACCGCATCAGTGACACAGCTTCTTAATGAAAAAGCTCAGTCAACATCATGTAGGCTAGCCTATGCCTTTCGCTGTGGTCTCCTGCTCATGCACTCTGTGTGCGGTTTGAGATTATGAATGGATGTTTTAAAATAACTTTTTTTTCAGCAATAGCCTAGGCCTATATATTTGTTTTAACAGGGTATTACATTCTGAATAAGAGTGCAGCTCAAAGTTCTCACACCCGTAGACCCTGTTCAACACAGGCAATTACAACCAACATTTTAGGTTAGGCTACTAGCACTAGTCCATCAATGTATTTAAAAGGTTGCATGGGAACATAGAATGTGTCTGGAAAGTGGAAACGACATCGTGAACAGGCCGCGATTTGCCAATATAATCAAAGTAAATGCCAAGTAGGCTAATGGCTATTCCTCATCTTTTACAGCAATTATAGCTCGAGGGATGTCAAATAAGTTATTCATGAATACAACTAACCCTATATTCTGGTTTTGAAGAGGAATGAGATGTGAAACGTTGGCTACAACAAGAACGAAACAAAGGCCGAAAGTTTATACTGACATCGACTGCAATTTAAAAATATCGTTCAAAGACGACTTGCTGCTGTAGACTGTATAGGAAAGACTTGGCCAGTTAAAGCTTCAGCAAATTAATCCTGAAGCTCAAGTTCGATTATTAAACTTTAGTAAAAACCGATACCAACGTAATAGCTGACACAAGTGCACAATCAACCTAAATGGATGCCAGAATTCATCACAATTGATAAGGGCAGCCTCCAGCATAGCTTAGTTTTAAACTTCAGAAACTTACCGCGTACAGTGTCTTCGCAGTTATATCACTGAAGACGTTGCGGGCTTAACTTTATTGGCATAAAACTTCACTCTAACTTGTTAAGCTACAAGGTAAGGAAACTCAACCGTATGCCATAGGCAAGTAGCGAGGACACAGTTGATGACGTACATTGTGGACCAATTCAAGGAGGAGCATACACAAAACTTCAGCAGCTTGATGTAGGCTACCACTCTACCACGACATCTGCTGGCCAAGAAGTTAGGCCTAAAAAATAAACACAAAAAAGAAATGCAAGTTCCAAACATGTCTCTAATTACAAAGCTTCTGATAATGATTTCATTTTTGTCCATTTGAATGAGTGTACCGTCACACCGGTGTGTTTGGAATGTTGGAAAATTAACATTCTAAAGAATATCTGGGTTCATTGAATTCTACATAGAATTTTAGAACGTTGAATTGTTGCGGAATGGAATCTTGTGTTAGAATGTTCAAAACCCACCCTTTTAAAGGTTAAAACGCTGTAGAATCTACAGCGAGAATCTATCCTCAAGGCCCCATCACATTAAGGCCCCATCACATTACACGCGGCATGCGATATGCGATATGAAACCCATTACTTTCAATGGTTTGAGCGCGCAAGAAGTGGTCTGCCACTGGGCTCAGTATAGCGGCATTTTTGCCGCTTTGCCGCTCTTGCGTGTACCGAGGTCAAAGTTGAAATATGTTGAACTTTGACCGCGGTGCGCTGTAAGTCAATGGTCTTTTGCGCGGAATCCAGCGGTAACCACAACAAAAATCGTTACAGCCCCATCACATTACAGGCGGCATGCACTGCGCTCACCGCTAGGTTGCTCTTGGTTGAGGTAACGTTCTACGATTGTTGTTGTGGTTACCGCTGGGTTCCGCGCAAAAGACCATTGACTTACAGCGCGCCGCGGTCAAAGTTCAACATATTTAAACTTTGACCGCAGTAGCACAAGAGCAAAAATGCCGCTATACTGAGCGCAGCGGCAGACCAGTTCTTGCGCGCTCAAACCATTGAAAGTAATGGGTTTCATAGCGCATGCCGCGTGTAATGTGATGGGGCCTTTAGAACGTTACCTCAACCAAGAGCAACCTAGCGGTGAGTGCAGCGCATGCCGCCTGTAATGTGATGGGGCCTTTACGCGGCATGCGCTATGAACCAAATACTTTCAATGTTTTGCGGGCGCAAGAACTGGTCTGCCGCTGTGCTCAGCATAGCACAGTGCAAGCGGCATTTTGCCGCTTTGCCGCTCTTGTGCGTGCCATGGTCAAAGTTGGAATATGTGAGGGATAATGGACGACACGCCGTGTGGTTATACACAGTTAATGCACGTTCTAGATGGTAATACGGCCCGACACGCAGGAAAGGAAGAATCAATGGTATTTGCGCGGAGCCCTGCAGTAACCACAACAAAAATCTTTAGAACATTACCTGAACAAAGAGCAACTTAGCGGTGAGTGCAGCGCATGCCGTGTGCAAGGTGATGGGCCTTTAAGCTGACTGCATACGTGATTATTTCCGAGATTCTGATACGTTTTCAACTCAGAGTTGTACAGTACATACCAGTACATCATGGTTGAAAACATATCAAAATACCACGGGGCTATCACATTGCACACGACATGCACTGCACTCACCGCATAGGCGTATCGGAGGCAATGCATCGGACCCACAATTCAGTGCGCCATCAAGTTAAGTCCAGCCAATGTAAAGTGAATGGGAAAACAACGGACGAACGTTGGCGGACTGAGCGCAGCGGCAGACCAGTTCTTGCGCGCTCAAACCATTGAGTAGTGGGTTTCATAGCGCATGCCATTTGCAATGTGATGGGGCCTTAAAGGCAGTCGTCTTAAGACGGTTACATCAAGTCTAATCCCATTCCTCTCTTCGTCACTGCTTGTATGCGTGTAGTAGGCTAAACTTAAGGTGGCCGACAGGTGCAAACAACGTGCAACATACAGTATGACTACACATGCAAATCAATAAAAAACACAAACAATCTTCATCTTCATTTGACAACACGTGCACATCATTTAGAAAACTCAGACAACATTTACATCTCAGAAACAAGCTGTCAATTTACAACACAGTGATTGTTGACCAATTGGTGACGATGGCTTGGTGGCGATGTTCCTCGCTTCTTCCAGTGCCGCGCTGATTTGAGCTTCCTCTGGGAGCTCCATGATGTGCTTGACTACACTACCAAGATGCTCTGCACCCCTTGACTGCACTACCACCGGTGACTGAGACCAAGATGGTCTGCTGCTATTTCGGGGTTTCCACTTCCCGCGTTGCCAGATTTAGCACCGGCTAAAAGAAATCCGACTGATGATGACCCCTTCAAGTGCAGGTACCAGTTTAATGTGAAATGGCTCAGGGTTTTTTCAACTATGAACAGGCGAAGTACTGCTTCTTGGGATTTGCAGAGGTAACCTCAGGGGCTTACAGGCGCTGTGTGCATCACTTTGCCCAAGTAGAAGTGCGGAGTAATCCCTATGTTCTCCGGGTTCCATGTTCCCTGGTTTTTCCCCAAAAGGGTCCTATGCTCCCTGGTCGCAATACATACCGGGGAACATAGGACCCTACTGGGAAAAGTGGGGAACATGGGACCCTTTTTAAAGGACCCAGGGCACATACTGTATGACCTGGGGAACAAAGGTACGCTCCCAGTAGACCTGGATAAGAATATAGTTCCATCATGCATATGCTTAGAAAATCGCTCTCATTTTACACTGGCTTTTGTGCATGTTGTAACTATACAAGCCATAACATGTAACTTGAAAAATGTTTTGAGTTCTTTTGGCGCTTTTGGGAGTTATAGGCTAGTTCAACCACCTCAATGAGCTGTGCTAAGCTAGTCTAAGGCTGGGTTTGTTGATGAGTTATGCATGCACATGTAACGGGTGCTAGCTGATTAGCTATGCTGTGGAACGTTAGTAAACCTCACTCCCCGACACTTCAAGAGCGCTGCTGGCATGAAAGCTAGTAGCCTGGGCTTTTAGCTGGATTGTTAGCGCGCTCGACTCCCGATCCGAGGTGCTGCTGTCTCGCGGGTTCGAGTCCGGGCGTGTGCAGGGCTGGACCGCGGTGGTTCCACACAACGCAGGTTACATTGGTGCCGTGACCCGGATCGGGAGTGAGGTTTAGGGGGGTGAGTGTAACGGGTGCTAGCTGATTAGCTATGCTGTGGAACGTTAGTAAACCTCACTCCCCGACACTTCAAGAGCGCTGCTGGCATGAAAGCTAGTAGCCTGGGCTTTTAGCTGGATTGTTAGCGCGCTCGACTCCCGATCCGAGGTGCTGCTGTCTCGTGGGTTCGAGTCCGGGCGTGTGCAGGGCTGGACCGCGGTGGTTCCACACAACGCAGGTTACACACAGACAGGGTATGATGGCAAATAAGCTCATTTCCCAAAATGGTGGTGTGTCCCTTTAAATCGAATTAAATCATCATGCATACGCATACATCATGGTCATGAAAACTGACTTTATGGCCTTCGTATACCTGTTTTTTTGTATGCTAATTAGCGAAGAGACTAAGCATTTTTCATATTTTTATCTAATGTGTAAAGCTGCAAATCCTTATGAGATGTCGCAACAGACTACATAAAGCCACTGTGGTAAAATACCAGTTTTCCTTAGCCAAGATGCATGTATTAAAGAATATCTACAATCTCTTTCGATCAGTTGAAAGAGCCATGTCGCTTTTGACCTGACATTGTTATGGGCAGTTACCAGGATAATTCAATTAAAAAGCAGGATCCATATATTTAGCACTCATTTATATATAAAAATACAGCCAAACAGAAACAATACACACACATGATGAGCTGATGATGAACCTTTACAACAGATTTGTCTTATCTTGAATATTTCACAACTGGTCACATCACAGAATAGAGTGGTACTTGCAGGCAAACATGACCCAAGTAGCACAGGCTGACTCAGGATAGACAAACACTCGAACTCGCACTGCCAACCGCACATGGTCTCCACGACAGCAAAGTATCTCCTCACAGAAGTGTGACCTGTTTAAAAATAGACAATATTCATTTGAAGGGCTGTCTGATAAAACAAGATTCAATTATACTACCAATCAAAAGTTTCTGCACAGCCAAGGTTTTCAACACTTTTTCATTTTTGTTTTTGTTCTTGTGAAGCATTAAAACACAACACTATACTTGAAGGTACCTACATAACGGCTAGCGACATGACAGCAATTTATGGCTGACGATTGGCAATATTTCATAGAATTTATTGAAGTTAATGGGGCCACGCATACAGCAAGCAGAACAAAGGCCGTCGCATCACTCTTATTGGCCTGAGGCCTCTTTCTATTTTGATAATATGCGCAAACACTTTGTCGATATTGTCTTAACGTCGAAAATCACAATTTTCGCAATTGCGGTCTTTCCATTAAATAATAGCCTAAACTAAATTAAAATATTGTGTATTCTCGCGTGCTGTAAGTCATTAGTAGACATGGCGGATATCAACATAACCCAGATTTACACTAAATACATTCAAATTGCCACCACGGCACTAACGCTGATTATCAGCGGAGGAGGCGAATGAGACTGCTGGAGGCACTCTGGCCACTGGAGCGACAAGCCCCTTATATGTTGGAGCGGTTGCGTATGCAGCGTTTTTGGGAAAGTGTTGTCGGCGAGTTCACAGAGGAGCTGTGGATTCAACATTCTAGGCTGTGTCTGAAACATCAGTACGCACGCTGGGCAGTGTGCATTTTCCGGAAGTTAAGTCAGAAAAGACTGTCCAAAAGTCAAGCGCTCTCACTAGTTGGGTACTTCGTTTGGCGTGATTTCCAAGCGTGCATCGATGCATCTTTTTTGCCCTCAGGTATCCCATAATCCATTGCACAGCGCAAGTCAAGCTCCACACGTCATGCAAATCGTCAACACACCCCCCTCCCCGAGTCAGGTGACGCAAACTAGTTAGTGCTGTCCAAATGTAGGTAGGGACGCATACTGAAGAGCAAGCTAACTAAGACGCTACTGGAAATAAGGTACTATCCAGCGTGCACGCTTGACTTCTGGACACAGCCCTAGAATGACATGACCCACTTTTAATGAAAAAAAAAAAATTCATTTCATCATTCTCCCGGTACCACTTCCTGTGGACAGTCTTCTTCGTCGTTTTCGTTCCTCGTAACATCCGGTTGTTGGATCACGTGACTCGCGTGATGCGAAAAAAAGTGTTTACATTGCAGTTTTGCGAAATATACAAATTTACTCTAAAAACCACCCCACCCGAGCACAAAAACTTTGTGTGTTTCCATTAAGCACAATTCTTTTTGCAACTCTTACTTTGCGCAATTTAATGGTCAATGGAAACGCGGTTCCTGAATCGACGGGAGGATCGCGACGCCAGTAGTGTGTGTAGTATAGTGATTAAAAGAATTCCACCGTCACATTCAAAATGAGTCATTCTTTATATGCCTACAGCGTCCATATCATGTTTGGGTCCAAGTGTCCACAGTTCCCATATCTCTCTCCCACTTGCTTCCTGTCATACTTCACTGTCATATTATCCTAACAAAGGCAAAAAGCACCAAATTCCTGGGGGTGAACATCAGTGAGGAACTCTCCTGGACCATCAACATAGCATCACTGGCAAAGTAAAACCAACAGTGCCGCTACCTCCTCCACAAACTCAAGAGGGAGAGAGCCCCCCCACCCATCATGTGCACATTCTACCAAGGCACCATTGAGAACATCCTGACCAGCTGCATTACTGTGTGGGACAGGAGTTTGTTATTGAAACAACACCTCTGTGATAAAAAAGACAGAGATTTTCCTGACAACTGACGTAATTTTATCTGATGTCTGAGGATGTCTTAGTACACCGTACCACAGTCATTTTCTGACACAATTCCCATCTCTCTATCCCTTTCAATTCTTTCCTACTATCCAATGAAAATGTACCCCAAAATTGTTTTTTGTATGCATGGGAACCGAGGTCTACATTCATGATGCACCGAAGGTAACCCACCTGAGACAGGTAGCAAAAGCTCGATGTGCATTATGGTGCAGAAATTGGATAGGGAATCCTTTAAATGTGTGGCCATCAGGGACTGCTCTTCTGACAGCATCCTGAAATTCCTCATTGCCACAGGAGACACCAGTACATCGTTCAAGCTCATAAGCTACCAGTGCTGCAGAAAGCAGGTATGACAGGTTGTCATCCCATATTGTAGCCAAACCCAAGTCCTGCAACACACATAACAACATTGCAACATCAGAGCATGGTTATACTAATCGGTAACAAGCACAGAGGTCACAATATCTACACATACCACTGCATCATCATCTACCATGCATCAATAAAAAAATTATAACAGCAACAAATTACTAAATAAATGAACTGTAACATTTCATCTGGGTCATTCAATGTGGATTCACTAAAAGTCTCTCAATATACCACACCAGAATATGTATGGTTACAAAATATACAGTATTTTATTGCAATGCTATATTGTATATTTTATGATTATTTTATAACCATACATCAGATAACATCACAGCAGAGACAGGATGTCATGTAAAAAGTCCACTGTGAACCACCAACCCACTGATGTTTCTAACCGTTTCTGCCCCACTAGCAGAACCCCTGATGGTTACTGATTATTGACATTCTCTATGTCTATGTGAGGTTAATGTAATGATGTTAAGCACTCCAATATTGTCAATTGTGCTTCTATGAGCGAACAGAAATGATTCAAACCATTAAGCTGTGACTAATGGTAAAGGTCTCAGTTCTTTCAAACTTGCATGGATGAGACAACCGTGCTGACTGCAATGCAGAAAATGGTTACCAGTCTACCCTCTGTCCTTGGCTGAGTGTGCTTAGAATGTGTATTAATTTAGATACTACTGGACAGAGGGCTGTTAATGCCCCAGATCCTTACATTCAGGCTATCCAGGCCCTAGATGACTGTTACGGCCAATCCAGGCAGCTTGTTTTGAAATGATGAGTTATGATGGAGTAGGGATGGATCACGATTTCCTAATAGTTGATTTAATTATTGAATATCGAATGGTTAATGTGATTATCATTTGTCTGCAAAATTAAATAAATACATTTCCCAATGTTCTAACTAACGCATAAGGGTCATTCCATGTCAGTTCAACCAGGGCCCACGCACTTAGGTCTGAAAAAATTACCAGGTGTACCTATGTTACCCAGGAGACACACTGTAAACTTAATGTTATGTAAGACTTTCCAAGATACAGCCAGTTTTAAGGGGGGAGGGAGGATGTCGATTTCGTTCGACCTCTTTTTTTTTGTCAAAGTTCACAAGCCCATAGCACACGAACTGAACCATGTACAGTAGGAGGCTCCCATTTTACATTCTGGTACATAAATAGGAATATTATGTAGGAAAACTGTCATGTTTGGGATGATCCTGCATGGTCAGAGCTGTCCCTCAAAGTTGGTTTTGATACGTGAAAGCTTTGTTGAAATGTGAGCCTTCTTTCTTTGATTACAGCGCCACATAGTGGTCAAAATATACCACATTTCTTGAGGCGCAGTGATATCACGCCCTACTACTGCTTGTTGCCTATGGGGACTATTTTCAGGTGATGTGTGATATCACTGCGCCCATGGTACATTTGCAACTTTCCTTGATTATTACGCCAGATGAGAGTGTAGTTCCATGTCAAATCAGCCAAGAAAATCGCCAGGTTTCATTTTCAGTTTGTCTTATTGCACTTTCTAACTTCAGAAGAGACAAGTTTTAAATGGGAAAATTAAACCGATTCAATGATCTATGCTAGGCTGGTGCTAAAAGTTGTATCGCCAGACAGGAAAAAGGTATATATCAATTGTTTTGTTCAAGGGAAGGTGGAAAATAACAATTCCCCAAATGGTGGAATATCCCTTTAAAAGACCCATTGTGTGAAGTTTCTTCTCTTTCTTTGGCAAGTAGCCATATAATAAGCCATGTATAATATACGAGATAATGTACCGCCTGTCGGAAAATAATAATACTGTGAGTGGGGGTCCTGTTCGCCCTGTCGGGACAATACATTATTCCTCACTTTACTATTCCACCATTCTTCCATATCTCACTATTCTTTTCAACCATGAACACAGTTCTGCAGTGTTTTGATTTCTGTCTGATCCTGTTAATAACTTTGTAACCGTCAATTGCAGAAATGCTGTCTACTGTTTCCTTTCTACTTCAATGTGCTCTTCAGTAAAGCACTTTGTGTGTGACTTGGACAAATACACACCCCTTGCTTTGTCATTTCACACAGTGCTGTGCATTGATTTTCATCCTTTTCCTACCTTTCTGTGTTCGACCAACAAATGACGCAGCTCCAGTTCCATTTGATTACTGGCCTGAGCTGGATCGAGTGAGGAAGCACAGAGAGTGGGCACAGGAGGTAACGATGTTATGGATCCTGGAGCACACACAGAATTTAGTGCTTCCTGATTCATAGCCTTCCAGCAAGACTTGTCTTGTAAGTCAAAAACACACAGCGGTACAGTATCCGTTGGCTGGCAGTTTGCAAAGAAGGCCTTGTGGTTAAACACACAGCCAACAGTCTGATAGGGGTAGGAAGGCTTAGGGTGAGATGTCATATCATCTGGATCAATCAGCCGATGGAGGTACCTGAGGAATTGCATCTGTTGGTTAAGGTGGGAAATATATAAAGCATAATCTCCTCTCACTTTCTCTCAAACACCGACATGCATATACAATTTAGGATTCATACAAAACTGCAAAATCCTACAGGGCATTGAGGACGAGAAGGGCAGATATGATGAAGATCAGGAGTCCTCCTCCCAGCTACTTATATGTGACCCTGTAAAGCGGAACCAGTCGTTTCGGTAAAATTAATTAAATTAAGTTATTGTGCTCACGTGAACGGCCATAAACTAAGCTTTCCAACGATATGTATATCGAGGGTATTACACAAATTATCGCTAAGATAACAGCATCCAAAGTTGACATGGTTCTCCTGTCACGATATGCCAGAAGAGGAGAAATCACCTTTTTAAGCGGCGCGTGCACAACGGGAATGACAGCAAATGTGTTGAATCTTCGCCGGGTTTAACAGTCAAAACGTATGTTTTTCCGTGAAATGCGTTCACGATATGAAACTGTAGACTGTGTACAATCGAATTAGGCGAAAACGTGAAATTCAACATATTAACCCGGAAGTTTGTTATTGTTGATTTTCTCAAAATAACGTTGTGCGCAAAACGACTGATTTCGCTATGAATGGTCACATATGGTAAGTGAAGCACTAGGCAAAGTAACAGGCAACTTGTCCCCGAGTAATCATATCATGATGAATGAACCTATAACAAGGTACCGTATGATGAAATATAAGGGGCTCTCTCACCTATTACCAGTCAGGCTTTCCCAGAAGGTGACAGCGCCATCAGTGCCACAGGTCATGACCCATACATGAGGAGTGTTTCTTGCCTTTGTGCCAACACATACATAGGCATCCAAGCCGAAACCTAGAAGTAGGCTGCACAAGAGGGTGGCATGATCCTCACAGTCTCCCTATGTAGAAACACACGTTATCAGGTAAATGTTTCCCACATACAAGTACTTGAGAGAAGCTGTTTAATGCACATTCCTACACTTATCCATCGTTCCATTAAGTTTTGACTTAATAAAATGTCAAGCTTGTGAATTCAAGTGTCATGTCAGGTGTATACTGAATACCCCCAGATATTTTAACCAGTACACATGCACTAACAGAAATCTCTAAATTACTCTACTGGGTTGAGTATTTGAGTTTGAACTAGAATTTAGCATTCCCCTAGCATTTAAGGAAGAACATTTATTTATTTACGATACATTATTCAATCACAAAGAAAATTGGTGTCCTTAGCGGTTTGATTTTTAATAATTTTGTTAATTAAGGCATTAAGATCAATTGTCAAATGATAATTTTATATTCCTCTTTTTAGGCAACTTTAGCATGGTATCAAATAAATGTTCTCCCCACTGTATAATATAAATGTCAAAAATATATATTTATGGAACAATTCACATATATTTCAAGCTATATTATGAACATATATTTCAAATATATCTTTTTGGTGTATGGGATTACAAAGTTGCATGAGATGACTGTTCCATGGGTGAGGCCATAGCCACAAACAAAGCGTGGAAAAAGTCAGACCTTATTCCTGCAAAGGAAGGCCATCATAGTGCACCACTGCTCATGGTAGCTGCCACCTCCAACCACAGGTACCCTCTCCTGGGCCAGTAGGCTAACAAAGCGGGCTGCCTGGCGTGGCGATTCTAGAAGCCGACCTCCACGAAGAATGCGCACATATGAACAGACAGGTCGATTCATGCCATTCTCATCCTGCAATAGTACAAAGTGAGAACAAATATTTTCACAAAAACACTGGAAATACAATGGCTGTTGACAAATGCACATTTATTTTCCACATACATTTTCAGCAGGTTCTTTTTCATTTTCAAAAGTTTCAAAAGTGAATGAATGAATGAATGAATGAATGAATGAATGGGCCCAAGGAAAACTTCCAACAACTCCTGTCTATGAATAGTTTGATGCTCTGTCCATAAATGCCTGTTAATATTCTATTTACTTCCTTACTGAGCCAAAGTGGAAAGTTGTCAAATGTTGCACACCTGTAAATGTGCCAATGAAAACAATAGATGTGGTCAGGTCCATGATCCCAACTTAACGGCACTAAACATTATCATGCCACTGACCAACAAAAAGAACAGTTCATAATGACCCTCACTCGCTATCAAAATACCAACAAGCTGTTTGATTTGCTCTCAAAAGGAATGAAGATGTCATTCTCATTGGTTTAATGGATGTTATGCCCAAAACACACCCATAATGAATTAAGAAATTAAGAAACAGCCATTTTTCATCTGTTAAAACAATGAAAGTGAATTCAGATAAGCTCTAAACTTTCATGCACAATCATCACACTTCACAGTGTGTTTATATTGAAATACTTGCACAAACTTGTGCAATACTTTGTCTTTGCACCAACATCATGTTACAAGCAAAAGTTTTTGGGTTCTCTCAATCCATCACGTAGCAAATCTTACTTTACTTACTTCACTTACAGTAATTGGGAACGCATCTTGCGTACACGGGAGAGAGACAAAGAAAGTGACAGATTCCAGCTGACCTGTCATTGTGTGTCTCCTTTTTAAATATACTGTAACACATTTCTAAAAGGAAATCACGAAGGCAACAAAGACGAGGCTGCGACATGCAAGGTTCCCACTACTGACCATTTTTAAACTCAGAAGACCCACTTCTACAGTATATAATCACCTTCCTTAATTAGTGAGTGATTCCAGACATGTTCTAATGAGGAGACACGGCACTAAAAGAATCTCCCATAGAAATGTATGGGGCTAGTTTGTAACGCAAACATGGCAGTTGTCCACATATTCCGCCCCTTCCACCGCTAAAAGCTGACAAGTGAATATATTATGCTAATCATGTGGTATGTTGTAAATACTGTACGTTGAGCCGCTGGAGCAAGTTCATTTCAGTGGTTGGTGAAGCCTTGCTCACGCTCAGTTCTACCCGAAATAGATGCCTGATAAGTGCCCAAAATGTGTTGCAATATGACTACCGAGCGGAGGTACTTGCCTAAAAGGACTTTGTCTTCCTTTAAGTACTGTATATCTTTCCTTTTCTTTCTCACATCGAAGCTTATGTTTGTTAGTTTTCTCATCTATTTATTATTATTATTATTAGTAGTAGTATATTATTACTAATTGTTGGGAATGTCTGAGAAACTCCACTACCTTGCTCTAGCCTGGCATGTATGTGTGTAGTGCTGTAAAGCAATGTTACATCACAAGACCTGATACTCCTGAGAGACTTTCTGACTCTGAGGCTGGCGGCTCGCAAAGTTGCAAGACTGTTTTTTCCGATCACAGACACTAGGGGGAAGCGAAACGGCCACCGATCAATCAATCCGGAAAAAGTCATATAATTATTCCAATAACTCCGAAGTTAAAGCAACACCATGTAAGTTTTCCTCTCGGGGTCCCCCTACAGTTGGGAAACGGTCATTTCTTCTACTTATGTCGTAAAATCTGTGCACGGTCTGTGCACGTTCTCGGTATTGGGATGTTGGTCATTGTTGGTCAATTACTTATTTAAAAAAAAAAAACGATTAGGCCTACGATATTTATGAGCAATAGCGTAGCCTAGGGTGGTCATTTTTAGTGTCTTTATAACATAAAAAAAAAATCGATGGTCACCAGATATTGTATTCTATGGTATTCACGTCCATAGTGGCATATATTTGCACGCCCAAAATGTTTGGAGAGGCAGAGCTCTTATAATATGATGACAGAATCTTACACGTGATAACTTTGTTTTTCAAGATAATTGTTTGGCCAGTAGCCTATAGGCGGTAGATTTACACGTTGAGCTAACTAGCACACATAACCAGCTCCCGTGCAGTTTGGTTGGCAGCATGATGACATAGAATCTAGTGACTAGATGACAGAGCTAGGATACACGTGCTTTTGTTGATAAGCAGATTTCTGCAGGAGGAGTTCTACGTCTTGGGCAAACTCGGACTGCCTGCGTTGCGTGTGAAATGTATAGGCCTAGCTATTCCAGGTAGCCTAGCCAATAGCATGCATTTCAGCATATCATCATATTAATATAATTTCATGGGTTTTATTTTTTTCAAACGCCAAAAGATCACGTAGCTCATGTTTATAAGGCATCAACTGTCTATTCAACGCCCGCACAGAATTTGAGGAAGTGGTGGGGGAAGTGTGCCCTGCCGTAAAGCAGTCGAATTTTGTAGTTCTTTGGCTCGTACCGGTTCGTACCCGAACCCCAAAAGGTTGAAAAACTCCATGGTGTTGCTTTAAGGTAAATTAAGCTAAACAATTGCATAGTTCCCCTTTAAATATAGAGTCTGCATCCATAGCAAGTCTTGGGCCACTTCAAAACAATGGACCCACAGAAGGACCAGAGGACACAAATACAGTACCCTCCAGAATTATTGGCACCCTTGGTAAAAGTTGACTAAAAATAGGTCTAAAAAATAATCTTTAGGTAATTTATTGTACTCCCACAATGAAAACAATGAGGAAAAATACACCCTGCAAGGGAAGCAAATTTATTCTGAGAAAAAGGAAAATCTCATAAAGAAATAAATGTTTTTAATAAAAACACGTCACTCACAATTATTGGCACCCCTACTTGTAATACCTTCTTAAACCTCCTTTTGTCAATAAAACTGCATGTAATATTCGTCTCTGACACCCCATAAAGATTGAGAATACAAAGTAAGGGATTTAAGACCATTCATCTTTACAAAATCTCCCCAGATCGTCCAGATTGCTAGGTCCACACTTGTGCATTCTTCTCGTTGACTCATCCCACTGTTTTTCTATGGAGTTTAGATCAGGGGACTGCTATGGCAATGTCTGAAGCTTGATTTTGTGTTCAGTAAACCATATTTGTTTTGATCTGTGCATTTGTTTTGGTTCATTGACCTGATGAATGATCCAATCATGACCAACTTTTAGGGCCTTGGCAGAGATTGTTTGATTTCCTTTGAAAATGTTCAGGTTTTTCTTGGTGTTCATGATGCCATGCACCTTAATTAGGTTCCCAAGGCCTTTGGGAATTAAAACAGCCCCACAATAGCACAGCCCCTCCACCATAATTCTGATTAGGCATGGGGTTCTTTTTAGTATAGTCATTCTTCTATGTACGCCAAAGACACTTGAAGTGTTTTTAGCAAAAGAGCATCATTTTATTTTCATCTGACAATAGACCACACTCCCAGACATGTCATGGTACCATTCAGTAACTCCTGCAATTTACATTGTTCATTAAATGACTCTACTGGCTTTAACCTGACATGCTGTCTAAATAATCTATTAGCAGTGAGGTCACTTTTGAAGATTTTTTGGGGGGACTTGGTGACCCCAAGATGATAGCTTTGTCTGTAACTCTCAACAGTGGTTCTTATGGATTTTTTTGCCTATCATACCATCCTCCATACTGTGCGTGGGAGCAAAATAGCCATGGGTCTTTGTCCAAGCATGTTTGCCACATTTCCAGATGATTAGAACCTTTTAGTCATCATTTTAATTGGAAATATAGGCATTTTCAACAAAATACCTAGTTTCCATAGACATTCTGTTACTTACAAATGTCAACACAATTTCTTTTTATTTCAATTTAGTGTATTCTCTTGTCTCTCCAATGTTGAAAAATGACTAGAGGATTTAGCCTCTGAGTGACTTCATTTTCATACCATACTAGTGAAAAAGAACGTCATGAACTACTTCTGAAAGTTCACAGACACTCTGATTTACTTTAAAACGTTGCATTTACATAGGAAAATGCTCCTGTTAAATGTTGTACATAATATGTTTCAGGGGTGCCAATAATTGTGAGCAAGCTGTTTTTGTTAAAAATATTTTTTTCTTTATGAGATTTTCCTTTTTCTCAGAATAAATTTGCTTGCCTTGCAGGGTATATTTTTCCTCATTGTTTTCATTGTGGGAGTACAATAAATCACCAACAGATTATTTTTTATACCTATTTTTAGTCAACTTTTACCAAGGGTGCCAATAATTCTGGAGGGTACTGTACTTGACCTGGGCCCGTATTCACAAAGCATTTTATCTTACCACAAAGAGTACTCCAAAATCGCACTAAAAGATTTTAGCCAGAGTTTTCTCTTAAAAGCTATTCACAAAGCCTCTCAGACATGCTTTTAGTAAGGAGAAAGGACAACTCCTTAGGTAAGATAGAAGCTCCGTTGCTATGGTTGACGTCATTACTTATGCACAAGCTTGATTAAAATGACCACCTTGATTGGCTGATGATTATATAACGCAGGAATGATGAGAAAAACTTCTTCATCATTTTATTCTGTGTATTTCCTGCAATTTCCATCAATAAACAGATTTGTAAAAAAAAATAATAATAATAAAAACTAATTATATATATATATATATATATATATATATATATATATTTATTAGGGCTGTCAAAATAACTGATTAATTTAGATTAATTAATTTGAGATAAAATAACTAATTAAAAAAATTAACGCAGATTAATCGATGACCTTTGACCCGGAGCCATTCTAGTCATTAACCATTAGACCGTAAAATGGGGAGATGAGAATTTGCTGCCTGGATCATTGATTGGAACATTTACTTTAAAAAAAAAACAGCCTGACGGTGTTAAAAAGAAAGTGTTGATAAAAACAAAGTCCTCTGCAATGTCTGCAGCACAGAATTTGCATATCACCGGAGTTCGTCAACTCTTAAGTACCACAACACTGCAAAGAAATAGTGTTGACAATGCGATTTTACGATTACATTTTATATGCGATTAATTTAGATTAATTAATCACAGAGAATGTAATTAATTAGATTAAACATTTTAATCGATTGACAGCCCTAATATTTATATGTATATATATATATATATATATATATATATATATATATATATATCAAAACAAAACCATTTCTGGCAGTACTATAGGATAGTGCATCTTCACTGCTTTCACAGAGTGATAAAGTTCATACCAGCAAGAATGTATTCACACTCACCTGAGCAAAGATCTTCACAAGCTTATTCTTATTGGATGGGCGAATCTCTAAAAATTCCCTCCACCATTGCTTAGCATACACTAAAAATAAGCGTTCTTTTTCTGAAGTCTTCTGCCTCTCCAGGGATTGCTGTAGAAAAAGAGTTCCACCAAGTATTTATGGAATACGAACAATAGCTATCCTGCCGGCTCAATGTTGATAGACGGTATAGTGAATTAATCCTACAACATACAGTACATTCACATTTAGTCATTTCAATTCAGTCTACTTTCATCAATAACTGTGCTCTCTGGAAAGTGAGCTCTGTCTTATTCAAGTAGTGTTACAAAGGAGGTACTACAAGGGGTAAATTGGTCCTATGCTGCTGTATAGCTTTATGTATAGCATAAAAGTAATATTTTGGCAATGAACTTCTAAAGAAAGGCAATGCTCCACTTTTACACCACCAGTCCATGTTGGTTCTGATTCTCTCTCTGACCCCAGGCCTATCAGCTTCAAAAACATATTCCACTTCTGTGAGTCCTGGTTCTAAAGAGGATTCCTTTCTCACAAAGTTGGCCGTGATTACCAGTCATGTTCGCTAGTCACATTGTTTTTATTAAGTAAAAATGGGGCTTTTCATGATGTGCTGCATGCAAATCATTGAGAAATGTTAAGATGTTTTCAGATCGTTATGAAAGTCTAGCAGCTTAGATCAAACTGGGCAAGCCACCATAGTCTCTAGACAATTAATGTGAAACATTACTTTTATTCTGAAAAAAGGGTCTTTCAGATACCATTACCTTGGCACATCTTTGTCTCACCTGAGTAGTAATGACATCAACAGTGAGGTGGTCTACCAGGGGAGGATAGAGCTCCAGCTTCACATTAAGAACTCCAATGGGCACTTTGCACTCACTCCCTGTAGCCCACACAAACAAATACACAAAAGTAGTAATTTAGCAGCGTACAGAAGCTAGTTGACATATCTGAAATCACCACAATCTCTCTCTCTCACATACACACAAAATCATTGAGAACTGTTTCTCTAACCCTAGATGCTAACTGCTAACTAGGCCTATGCAAAGGCTGCGGATATATGAAGACTAGCCCTGACTGACACAATTTACTCTGGCGGTGATTATATTATTGTCAAAAAATCTAACCAACTCCAAGAAGCTCAATTGCGATGCTAGTCCTTCCATTAGGAGCACAAAGAACAGTTCGCCAGTCCAAGAAGTGTGAAGACGTGAGCACTGTATCCCCTGATGTGTCTGTTTTGATGAGCACCATATGGATGGGATCACACATGGAGAGCATTGCGGAACTGTCTGCCATTTTGCTTCCATTCCCTAGGGGGGAAACAACATTAAGCAAATCTTGCAAAAAGCCTTTAGTTTTTGAACCACCTCCCCATGTAAAAAAGCAGAACCGTAGTCTTTCATTGAAATGAATACATTTGTATAAAATATTTTACTGCAAAAGTAGTACATGAATGGTTTTTGCATCCTCTGTAAAACTGGAAATACTGCAAAATTTGGGATTATATAATGTCCATAAACATTTGTTCACAGTCAACTATGCACACAATGAACCATCAACTGTTGAAACATTAACTATTTTTAAAATACTGTACATACTCTTAAACAAACATTGAATTCAGACAAGTTGTCTGGTTATTATATTATATACATATATATATTAAAATTAATCAATGAATTTTAAAAAGATTGAAAATGAAACCGAATTTAATTTTAAGATTTGGACAATCGTGACACCCCAAGAGGCTACCAAAATGATATTTGTGCACATTAAATGTATAAAATCCGAATAACACACCCAATTGGATAATACAAAATCTGTATAATCCAAATTAAAACATATTTCTATTCCACAATTAAATTCATGTAGCTATTTATTACCTCTGACCTCTGAACTTGCATAACCAACCTTCAGGTCAGGATAGGCTAGGCATGGGTAATTCATCCCCGGACCCATTATTGAATGAAACAGTGACTGCGTTTACATGCAGGGAATATTCCTGTTTTAAACGGAAAATTAGCAATATTCGGTTTGCACACGAGTCATGTAAACTCTTTATTCATTCCGAATTTGGCCGTATTCCGGTTTATTAAAAAACGAATGAACTCCTTGGTTTATTCCTGAATTAAACGGAATTCATGGTCATGTACTGTATACACCGTAATCGGAAAGTGCTCATTACCGGAATGGGTTTTCGCATGTGCGCATGTCCAATTGGCAGGTGTTTTGGCTATTTAAGCATCCCGGATTCCCCCAAGACTGCACAACAGAATATAATTAATAAATTCACAATTCATTTTCCCATGTGTAGGCTTAGTTTTTTAGAAATCAACAACTAGGCCTCCTACTTGTTACGAGGCAACTTCATTCATAAAATGACATCATGATGACGCAACCAATCAGCTACGTTGGTCATCTAACCGGAATAAAGCCATCACTATGTACAGTATATGAGAATATTCCGGGAATACAATACTCTTCCACACATATAACGGATTATTCCTGATCTTGTTTTAACCGGAATATTGACTTCATTCGGAATTTGCTGTGCATGTAACCGTAGTCACTGTCTTGTGTGTGTATGTGGATAGGAGTTTGGGTAGGGGCCCCTAGCTTCAAGGAATAAAGGTTGGAAAACACTGCTTTAGAAAACTGACATTTATTGTACCTGTTGCATCTTGATGGACCTCTAATAAGAAGCTCTCTTGTAGATCTGGTTCACAAGCACAAGGCACAGGTTTGGAACGGAAACGTTGGTTACGGAAGCCAAGACAGAGTGTCATGGTAGAGCAGATCCCACCAAGTGTTTTGTCAGGCTCTTGTAAATGTTCAAGAAATGCCTTTCCTCCCAGGATTTGAACATACAGGTATCTTCTTTTGAGATCAATATTAACTGATAGGATAAAATACATAATTTGAATAAAATCATCAACTCCACTCCACAAATGATTGACTCTGGGTAGTATGAAGAAATGCAAAGAAATTATTTTGCAGGTTATAGCGCAGTAGGCTAGTCTACTTACTTTTCTCTGCATGAGTTGCACTGCTTTTTCCAGACTTGTTTGGGGGGTTGTCTGAAGTCTCTGCTTCTGTCTAGAAACAAAAATAAAGCTTCTGATATTACCAGAGGAGTAGGATTAAGCCAATCTAATGCTGACCTTGAGGGCAGAGCAGTTGTTTAGAGCCTGTATTTACACATCATCTTAAGGCCTGAACACACCAATTTGACCGGCCGACCGTCGGCAGAAAAGCTGTCGGACTATCAGTCAGGCTCTCGTCTCCCCTGGTCGGTCAAAAAAGTGCCACAGAACTCACCGAAGCGACGCTGACGCCGATTGTACATTCTGCGCGTGCGTGAAGTTTGATACATTACCCATAACTGCAGGCTTCAGTCAGCCGAGTAGATGAGTAGATATCATGCAGGATTCGCGGAACTAATTGCCACAGTTTTTCTCTGATTAAGCAATAAGAAAATATAAATATAATTATACAGTGTGTATTATTTTATTGCCATTGCTTGTGTGTGATGCCAATGAAATACTCTCTTGGGCACGAAATAAATTACTTTTCGCCTGTTAACCTAGCTAGCTAGCTTGCTAGCTAATATTAGCACAGTAAACGAAAAGTGAATGGGAAATATCAACCAATCAGATTGGTAATTGAGGCCGACGGCCACTGGCCGACTCTACATGTGAAGTCGGCCAAAACTGGCCAAAATTAGCCCCGATGCCGACGACGACTGGCGACGGCACGGGACACACGAAACAGACTCGAGTCCCCGACCGTCCCCGACTGCCCGCCGGCCGATTATCGGGTTGGTGTGTTCAGGCCTTTAGCTGAGCTAAAACACAAGTCCTTGGTAAAGGGGGATACACACATAAGGATTTTATAAGGCCATGTGCACACGGAGACGGGTTTTGGGTTAAACGCAGCTGTTTTGCATCGTTTTGGCCGATCATCCAAACGAATACTGCAAACGCAAAGCCCTAAAACGAATCGATCTGAAACCGGGTCCCAGAGTGCATACGTTCGAAAACGAAGCCCTCTAGCGTCGTGAAGCCCTCTCTTTCGTGAATCTTTTTTGTATATGCTTTAGTTGGGTAAACTCTCTGAATTATCTTGAAGGACACTTCATTCACCTTGTTTGTCATTAGGTAGCGTTTGGACGGGGGAAGACGCATACCTGCGTTTTGATGATGTCATCGCCACACTCCTCGACCTCTAGCCCATACCTGTCAACATTTAGCTTTCAAAATAACGGGATAACGTTACTGCATTTCGGTCGTTGTTTTTATCTTACCTTGAGCCTATATGCAGCCTATCCAACTGCTGCCTGCAGCCTACTTCCAAAACTCCAAAGCTGCTGTCAGATTTTGTTCCGAGGACACAAGTTAGGCTACCAACACTCAAGAACAGTTTGTGATGTGTTAATCAATTCAATTTCCAACCATTTCCCGCTTGCTTGCGAGACTCGGCTGTGAACTGCACCGGTTTCCTTATTTGGGTTTACGTTGCCAGGTGTTAGCCTATGATAGAACGGTTGAAATAAATTGAAAGTAGGTGATTGCGCAGGCTATGTGTCGGGTGTATGGCAACCTGGTGTCAGAAAATGAATTGATCAGTGATTTTCGAATGAAGTATGATGGCCATGCAAATTACGAGAGTTTTCCGGGAGAAACAACAAAACGGGAGGGCGGCAGGAGATGACCTTAAGATAGGAGAGAAACAAGGGGGAAACGGGAGTTTTGGCAGGTATGCTCTAGCCTTCCACTCATAACCTGTAAAAATAGTTTTCACCTCGACGTCTCATTAACACCTCTTCCTCTCCGTTTTTGGTGATTTGGTGAAATGAAACAGCGCCACGTATAGGCCTGGAATATGAAGTAGCGTGTTGAGATGGATCCGTTTGGACGCATATACTCTTGAAACGCTGCCAGGGAAAACGGAGGGGGGGGAAGATCGTTTTGCTACGTGTGGACTTGGCCTAAATCTCAACCGATTTTTTATCTGTGAAAGAAGCCACAAAATCTTTCTCGCCTGCCCTCGGAACACCCCAACACACAGGATTTCCAGTCGCAAATATTGAACATCTTTTAAAGGAGTCATAGAACGCATATTTTGACCATTACAAATTGATCTTTGAGCCTAAGTAATGTCATATGTAAATTTGTGGGGCTGAAAACGCCCCAGGAGCACTGCTAGATCGCCTAATACAAGGTCATAAATAAGCCTTGCAATGAAACAGTTTGTTTTTCCCGCCCACTCAGCAAGTTCATGAATATTCAAATGAGATGCGCGCTGATTGGTCTATTGGCCGATCTGTCCTGAAAGTTGATTGGCTCAATCCACCGGTCTGAAGCTAGAGCAAAGTGAAACTACGTTTACTGCTGGTAAATAAAGCCAAAGTCTTTGATAAAGCTATCAACAATGGATTTAAATAAGGAATACAGCCGTACATGTATAAACCGAGTCCGAAGAAGGTTCTGACGAAGATGAAGTGCAGCAGATTCCCCAACAGAATGAATGTGTTAGATTGGTAAATTTTATCAGTACATTTCTTAGTATAGTAACTCTCCAAAGTTAGCTGTAATAACGCTAGCATTACAACGTCTCTGCCATAGACCACATATCTAGATACTAGCATCGTAAGAGCAGTTTAACAAGAATTATTAATCGAAGGTATGCAAATGAGAGGGGGTGTATCTAAAGGGGGATGGGCGCCTATTACGTGTTATCTGAGCTCTGTTCAGATTGGAGCATTTCAACACGGCTGTTTCTATTTCCCAAATTGCATACGAAAGCAGGCGGGGGACGCGGTAAAGTCTTTGGTGTTGTCCTTTGGACACTGCTCGCAGCCTAAATTCAACAGGAACAAGGTGAATGTGGTTTTGAATTCTAGGACTCCTTTAAATTTACGATTATCGGCGCACACCACACACTACAAGACAATCTCATAAAATAATCTTAACTCATTGGCTGCCAGCCATTTTCAGTGCAGAGCGCTCCATACTGCCAGACGTTTTACAGCATTTTGACTGTTTTTTCAAGATCCACCGAACGGTGAGATTTATGACTACGTAAACACTGAAGGTACCAAATGAAAGAGTAGACCCTCTTCTTTCACCAGGAAAAAACTGTTTGTTTCTATCGTTTTTCGTTCTTTAGTAATCGTCAGTAGAACATGGGTTAGTTTGGCTAAAAACACCTGTTTCTGACCAAAAAATGGAGAAAACGATCTTTTTGTGAAAATCAACTTTTTAACGATAGCGTTTCAGTAGTGTGTCAACCACGATTGCACTGTTATCTCGTCAGTCTTGTCAAGGTTGCTAGGGACTCTGATGGTCGCTATAGACTCTGAACAGGACGGTAGACTTAGCAAGCTAGCACTAGCAAAGTTGTTGTTAGTCTAAACAGCAATATCCAATGTAAATGGATCATACCGTTCACATGTTTTCCATCCTTGATGTAAGAAGTAAGCATATTTATTCCCTGCACCGCGTGCAAACTAGATCCACTGTGGTCGATCTTCAGTGCTAGCTTTGTTGTATGTCTACATGTGCACTCTACAGGCAGATACTCTGCAGGCAGATAATCATCCAAATGGCACTGCTGTCATCTAGCGGTTCGGATCGCTAGTACAGTCTGTTTACAAGCTTGAAACTCTGCCAGATCGTTCCCAAGCTCACCCATGAGCCCTCCCCATTGAAAAATGCAATTGACGTCTAAAGACGTCAATGGCAGTGAACGTATGTGTCTAAATTGACGTTTAAAGACGTCAATGGCAGTTAATGAGTTAAGAGTTTAATCACGATCTTTAATCACGATGTACATTCCCAACCGCCCATTGCGATCTTCTGAGGAGCGTCTGTTATGTCGACCAACCATACATGCTAGGTCAAATTGTAGATCCTATTCTTCAGTGGTTCCGTGTTGGTGGAATGAGTTGCCCAGTGCTCTCCGTTCCAGCAACAGCTTTGGATCTTTTAAGAGGGGTCTTAAGGCATATTTATTTAATATGCACTTAGTCCTTTGAGTTTGTGATGTGTTATGGTTTGTATAATAGTATTGTTTTGTTATAATTTGTCTATTGATAGAATTTGAAATTTATTTTGCTATTGTCCTTAAATTTAGCCATACCATGCTTTAGTTATTATTATTATTATATATAATTAACTGAGTGACTTATTTGATTGCTATTCTCATTTCACTGTTTTATTTCTCATTAGGTTAGTGCTTAAAATTATTGTTTTACTGATAATATTACTATTCTCCCTAGTTTGTAATTGTTCACTGTTAATTTAATTTGTATTGTTATTTATTTGTATGTCGCTTTGGACAAAGGCGTCTGCTAAATAACCATAGCCATAGCCATAGCCATAGCCATAGCCATAGCCAAGAGTTTAAGACAATCGTCCGTTATGTGTCTTTGGTCGGAAGGGGGAAAATCGGGGGGAAATAGAATAGAATAGAATAGAATATATACTTTTTTGATCCCGTGAGGGATATTCGTTTCTCTGAATTTAACCCAATTTAACCGAATTAGTGAACACACACAGCACACAGTGAGGTGAATCACACACTAACCCAGAGCCTGCACAACCAGCAGCGCTCGGGGAGCAGTGAGGGGTTAGGTGCCTTGCTCAAGGGCACTTCAGCCGTGGACTGGTCGGGGATCGAACCGGCAACCCTCCGGTCACAAGCCCGAAGACCTAACCAGTAGGCCACCGCTGCCCCCAAATCAGCCCGATTATCTTTGTGTGTACCCCCCTTTAGCTAAACAAAGATTGAGTGATTTTTTTCAAATCAGTCAAAGATCGTGGCTACAGCGCAATTTTAATAGTCAACTAGTTGACTACTAGCCTGACTCTCGCCAGACCCTTGTAGGTCCGCCATGCTCCACCAGAGGCGTTTCGCTGAGCTCCACACGTTAGTTGACTACGCCTAGTTGATGAAACCTAATGAAGATGCACTGATTGCAATTTTCTTGGCTGACTACCTCCAGAACATCCTCAACATCACAACTTGTGTAACCTTTTCTAGATAAAAAAAAAATGGCTGCAATGCATATATATATATATATATATATATACATACACTAACACTAACAATACACTAACCAGAAACTTTTAGGACCAGTCTAATTTAATCAACGGTTACGTTATTTGAAGAACGTATTTGAAGAACACATGCTAAAGTTGACTAAAAAGAGGAATATAAAATCATCTTTTGGAAATTGATCTTAACGCCTTAAATTAAAAATAAAAATGAGGAAATATCCACCAGTTTTCTTTGTGAATGAATAACGTTGTAGCTTATTGTGAATAAATAAATGTTTTTCCTTAAAATAGGGTCATAAGTATTGGAACCCCTATGTTAAATTCCCGTAGAGGTAGTCAGATATAAAATAGCCCCGGCCCCACATCATCACATCCCCTTGTTTGATTTGCATTGCGCTCAATGAGGTTCTAGAACTAGAGCGCTCTTTGCTTTAGGAAGACGTATCTAGGCAACCAGCTTTACCACGCTGTCAACGTGTAGCGTCAGTTCCTTCATAACATCTTCAACGATTCCTCTCTGCTGCAAGGCACGCAACATGTCCCCTTCGGACACAAATCCAGGATCCGAGTCCTCTCTTGTTTCTGCCAGTATACCACGTATCTTGTCATGGATGTTCATCTGATGGAAAGATTGAGTTGCTTATTGTAGCTTTCTAGCTATACGGTCAACAAATATAAGCGGCTAACGCTAATATCAGGTTAACTTTACAACTTCTCAGCTAACGTCACTTAACATTTAACGACATACCAACTACATTATTGTATGGCAAACAACATTAAGTTAGCCTACATGCATCCCTAATACCCACCTGGACTAAATGACAGCGGATGATCCGTTTTAGATCAGATCCTTTATCAGTCGGCAGACTCGGCAGAGACATAATGCAAGTTAGCTCACCTGCTAGACTTTATAGCGGGAAACTTATGCAAAGTTAGCGAATGTACTTTCGCTCCATGGGCTACAAAACAACAGCAGGCATACTGTACGTTCAACGTCAGATCATGGATCGTCCACACAACACGAACTAGTAGTAAACTCCCGTGCCGTATCGATAATCAGGTAACGTACTCCTGTAGGCTCCGTACTCCGCACCAGGTCCGCACCTCTCCCTCCCTTGTAAATAAGTGGGAGGTACCAGATATACTTCCTTTCCTTCACGTGATGCATGTTGGACTTGCCGTCTGTTCTAGGGTGTGCTCGTAAATTCCATCTGACACACTGGGTATTCCAGAAAACACTGACATAAACTAGAACTTCTAAGTTGTCTTTGTGCAATGACGGTAAGGTAACCGAGAGTATTAATTAATAGAACTCATGTCATGAAGCTTACAAGGGGGTGCGGCCAAAGATCATTAAGGGCGGAGCAAGATACTTCTTAGTTCATGTCGCAAAACGCGGATCACTTCCTCTCCATAAAGGGGTGTGCCCATAGACTAGCCTACAATACAAGTTACATGTTATATCAATCAATTATTCCATATACCATTCAACATGTAGCTACGTATTCAACAGCATATTAACCATACACACAAAACAGAGTGTACTGTACATCATTGCCAGGGGAACAGTCATACATTAAAATACATTAAAAAGATCGCAGCAGTAATAGTTTTAAAAGCTTTTGTTTTAGTAGAAAACCTGATTAGCGGCTACAACACGTGCATTTCTGTTGGCACTGGCCGTCCAGAGAGAGAGAGAGAGAGACACACACACACACACACACACACACACACACACACACACACATTCTAGCACTCAATGCAATAAAACATGGTATTTTCCCAAGAAACTTAACTTTAGTGAATATAAAATTTTGCCTATAATAATAAGTAGATCATTTAAGAATAGCGCATTCGAATTTCGTTAATTTTCTACAAGACCAAATAGCACATTTTTCCAGAATAGTTAAACATTTTCTTCAATGTTATTCACAATAAAAAGACATATAGATTACGCCAGAACTCTTTTACAATGGGGCATTCCCAGAACAGCTACCACAGTTTCATGAGATCTTCCACAAAAGCTGCAATTCACATCTATATCTTTCGTGAATCTTTTTTGTATATGCTTTAGTTGGGTAAACTCTCTGAATTATCTTGGACACTTCTTTCACCTTGTTTGTCATTAGGTAGCGATTAGGAAGGAGCCAGACTTTCTTCCACACAATATTACTACAAAATTAGACCAGAAGGCAATTACATACGGTAGCGAGGTAACATCTCTCTGAAGAAGAGCTCTTATAGGCTATCTGTTACCATGGGTCTTAGAAAAACATATTTTAACTATGGATGTACATGACGGAGATAACAAGGACATTTGTAAAGGATCTGCTCTCTGTTGTGCTTTAAAAAGCATACAGACTCCAGAAGGTATGGCACCAAAAACTTTGGCATAGTCCCCAGGTGTTACAGGGATACCATATTCTGACTAAAAGTCTTCATAAGAAAAGAGGATACCTTCCCTAGCTAACAACTGATCTACCCTATCCTTTGGATAGATTAAACCTGGGAGAGGTGCCACTCGCCAACTTAATCGAGCAGAAGGTTTTGATTGCAGGTAAAAAAGTTGCCAAAACCACATTTCTGAAGGTTTTGGCAACCGAAAGTCTAGGAAGATAATATACGTTATCTTCAATCAGATTGGGGTAATAATGTTTAGGACTAATCTAATGTTGTTGCATGTGTCTGTTTGGCATGAACCCAGATTGTGTTTCCTCAATAATTGAATTAAATACATTTTTGAGCCTCCTATATTAGAGCAAATATTTTATAATCATTATTGAGTAAACAAATCGGTCGCCAATTTTCAATGCACAAACAGTCTCTTTTGGGCTTTAAAATTAAGGTGATTAGACCTTGAGTCATACTAATAGGGAGATGTTCTTTTTTAATGCATTCTACAAGAACCTCATACAAAAAGGGAGCCAGTTCCAACGAGGAGTGAAGGAGGCCATTCACATCAGGGCACACACCCCCTCTCTGAACCGTGACCAAGGACGCCATTACCTCCCGATCTACAACAGGCTTCTGTCACATGACCACCAAGGCCCTTGGGGGTCTAATAAATTAGAAACACCTGTGGTCATGTGACACTTTCTCCATCAGTGAACAAGAGCTGCAGTGGCAGCACAAAAGCTTTGACTTGGCTTTTTAAGTTTTGTAGTGAGTACTGTTAATAAAACTTTTTTTTATGTTAGCGAGCCAGTTCATCACTAAATTCCTTGTAGAATTCAGAAACAAGCCCATCTGTTCCTGGTGATTTATTGTTCTTCGGGAGAGTGATCACCGTTTTAATCTTCTCTAAACTCTACATACTATAATCTGTTAGGGGGTTCAAATGTATCCGCTGACTCTTGGCAAAAATCGGATGTATAGAGTTTTATAAAAAATTGCTGCTGTAGCTGGCGATCGGTAATAGTCCCATTAATGTTAAGTTTATTGGGTCATTCCACGTCAAATCAACCAGAGCGCACGCTCTGTCTGTTGTGCATGTCATGGAGCGTAGTCTCCAGCTGATCAAGCTCTTCTGCTGTATGATAATAGAGAGCCGAAGTCCCGCCCCTTCCGTTTGCCTCCATGGGACCTATCTTTGGATTTTTTTTTAATGGCAGTCAATGGAGAAAAATAAATTATGTTCTGGTCCCGATCGTCTTGTGCCTTGAATTACCCATATGATGTTTGTCAATTTTAATGACAATTTTTCATGTAAAGACATTTGAAAAGTATGTCGTAACTAGTGAATTAGCCTACAACAATGTAAAAGATCGTGTTTCCAACGACTACAAACACATCAGTCGCGTTAGTGACGTTAGACCAATTCACAGCCACGGGCGACAGCAACAGGTCTTATTTGAGCTTCCCCCTTGCCGATGAAAATATCATGAGTCAGAGGATTAAACACATCAGATAAGTTGTATTTCATTCATAGACTGTACAAACACTACTGTTAAGTGACTTAGCTGGCAGCAAGATGTAAACGTTAACTAGCATAATAGCTAACTAACTAGCCAGCCTCTTGTTTGCTAGTTGGTGACGTGCATCGTTTGAGACGAGACATGTAGTCCACTGAAGGGATTCGCACAAAACTTACATAACTTTTAAAGTCTAACGAAAAACAGAACTTTATTCATGTGAAAAATTATCTTTTAAATTCCCACACATCATATGTGAAATGCACGGTCCAACTCGAACGGGACCAAAAAATAATTGTTATCTCTCCATTGACTCCCGTGCATTAAAAATCGTAAAATAGGTCCCATAGACCGGAAGTAGAAGGGCGGGACTTCGGCTCTCTATGCTGTAGAGTGGATGACAGTCATTGTCCAGGATGCTGTGTAGCCTGTTCAGGGTCCTTTTGTCTCCACTCCAGATCAGCTCCCACAATAGAGCCAGCCTTCCTTACCAGAAAGCATTCTATCAAGGATGCGCTCTTGACTTTTAGAAACACCGGTTGCCTCTGCTTTGCATAAAGGGGGATTTTGACCCCCCCCCCCCCCCCCCCTCTTGCGATTCGGGTTCCAGGAAGTGGCTTCTCATGAACTATCTTGCTCCACCCTTAATGATCTTTGGTGCAGCATTACGGATGCTACGTTCCATCATCTAAATCAGTTCTGAAACGGTGGTTCGGGAACGGTGGTACGCTGACTCTCTGTTGTGGTAGCCTACTCTGGCCGGAGTCTCCAAGATGTTTTGTTTCATGAGGACAAAATAATCACTTCAAATAATATACATAATTAAAAATCTCTTGGTCCTGACCATGTAAGTGCTGCAGCGGGCTCCCTTGGGCCCCCCTTGGCTCGATATCACCTGCCGCGATAGCCGTAGCGGGGTAGTTACGTCCCGGTCGGGGGCCTCTCTAGAGCCCGGCTCCTGTCACCTCATAAGCCGCTGCTATAGCCTCCACCATCCAATGGGAGAGCCTCTGTTTAGAGAGGGGCTTCCCTCTCGCTTGTGCACCAAAACAGACAAACAGCTGTTCAGTCTCATGCAGCGTGCTCGTCCTCTCCGTGTAGGCTCTCAGCGCCCTGACCTGACACAGGCTACAAAGCCACGGTTCTTCCAGGACCTGCAGGACGGCGTATGCCTTTGCTGCCTGGACCGCCGTAACCCGACAAGGCTTAGAAGGCAGTGCTAGTGGTCCTCCACCTCTGGAAGATGGGTCAAGCCCTGGTCGTTTTCCGCAAATTTCTTGCAGTCCTGGTAGGTCCAATGCACAAGTGGTCCATTTTGATGTTGATGTCATGATGTATGGTATGTATGGAGAACCAGCAATGAGATCCGTGTCGGGACCAAGGGGTCATCAGTTGGAAAGGACAGATAGATCTGTGTGTCATCTGCATAGCAGTGGTATGAGAAGCCATGCGAACGGATGATCTGTCCCAAAAAGCAAAGAGAAGCAGGCCCAGCACTGAGCCCTGGGGGACCCCTTTGGTGAGACAGTGAGGTGCAGACAGTCCAAGGCAAGATACGTTAAATGAGCATCCTGTGAGGTAGGATTCAAACCAGAGAGCAGAGCCAGAGATGCCCCATGTTTGAGAGTATAGAGAAGGATGTGGTGATTAACCGTGTCAAAGGCAGCTGATCAGTCAGAATGGATCAGAATGGATACTGATGACCGAGTGGTCACCCTGTATTTCTTTCAGGCTGTTACAGCAGAGCTGTTTGGCTGCTTTTAAACCCAGATTGATTTGGATCCAAGATTGTACGGACGGTTGCCATTTCTTCCTCAGTTCAACATCAGTTGTGTTAAATATGACTTTTTTTCTACATCCTTTTGATGTTTATTATTACACAAATAAAAGTTTCTGTCTCTGAAACAGAGCACATTATGTCTAGTCTGGTTATCACCATACTAAGCTCAATCTTTTAAGATTGAATATTAGTCTGGGGAGTCTGCGCTTTATTTCTACTGCACAAGAGGCGTGATCAATGGGCATAGTTCAAATGACTCTGGCCCCATTCTCACATACACGGGTATCTTGAAAAAAAGGAGACTCTTCCCTTCGTTTCACGTATGAATGTGAACTGAGAAAAAGGAAGAAAAACAGTTTTAGGCAAGCAACGCGCCTTCTAGGCAGCTAACGTCACAGTATGTGGCAGTACTTGCATCAGCGCAAAAAGTGCGACCAATGTTTACATTTTCATTTGCCCGTGGTGATCATGGATGCATTCAGAGAGGCAATCGCAAAATGTAGTGTAATGTTGGTGCCTGCCAACCCTTTTCATTTTTTTGCATTTGCAAATACAGTTGAAATGAAACAAGGAAGTGATTTGTTGATGTTGTTGCTATTTTCGGGATTCTGATTGGCTAACGTGGGCTCGAACTTCTAGTTACACCACTACCTACAGGTTTGGCATGCTCTTGACGGCATATACATTTGTGTCAACGAAAACTTTTCGGAAAACTGACAAGTGTGCACAATGTTATTTTTGAAAATAGAGGGAAGGAAATATTTGTTTATCAAAATACCCGTTTGTGTGAACGTAGCCTCCGTGCACTTGGATAGTCACTCCACCAATCAGACCAACAATCTGGCTGTGCCTGGAGGATAAGCCAGTTTGTGATTGGACCCAGCAAACGTGGACAGGAAGCAGGAGAGATAAATATGCAGGTTTCCAGCCCGAGCTGCAGAGTGAAATCAGATCAGGCTGGATTTACCCAGCCTACATTATGTCATCTTTTGATGTGAAAATCAACATAGAATCTTGCATCCCTTCAAGGTCTGAACTATCTGCCAGCTCCTCAGTCTAATGGAATGTCAATGCAAAGTGATTTTATGTGCTGTTGCTTTAGGTCCTCTTTGTGCTGCATGTTTTGGCTGCATAAAGCCAACCGATTTTTACTAACAAATCACTTTTTTTTTTTTACACAAGGACAGACAAAAGTTTGTCACTACCGAACATTTGAAGTCACGACCGAAACACATAATATTCTGGAAAAATAAAATATGTTTTGTAAAATTTCATTTAAAAATAATGAACCCTTGAATTTGAAATTTGTATCAGAACGGCATTTACAGAGAAATATTGCTTTCAAAATGCATTCAATTTGATCAACCACCCTTATGATTTTGTTCAAATGCTATTTCTAATCAATATAACCATGACACTGTCTTTAAAAAAAATGTATAAATACTGTATATTTAGAAGTTAATGTAAAGAAAATCAGAATAGGCTATTAAAAACTAATTTTTATATCAAATGTTGTTGTGTTTCGGTAGTGACAGATTTTGGGAGAGAGAAAACATTTTGAAACACAAAAGGAAATAGTGTCCAATCAGTAGAATAGTGTTCCTTAGATGGGTAACACTTTATAATAACTACACACAATTCATCATCTATTAAGCATTTGTTAACTATTAGTTAATGGTTTGTTCATCATTAGTAATTAATTGTTCATGCATAATTTATCATTACTTAAGCATTTGTTCACGAAGTTATGATTGGTTTGTTCATAGTGAATAAGCCTATTTCTAAAATATGTATAAATTGTTGCTAATACTTAATATAACATGCAATAACATTTTGTTAATGAAATACTATTCATTATTTAACAGTTGTTACATATGCACTAATGATTAGTAAGGATGTGAATACATGTTTTATAAACCACTTACTATAATGCATGATTAACTCATGAGTTATAAATGGTTAGTTAATGATTTTTGTAAGCTCATCTAAAGTGAGGACTTTTTATGCCTTGCTACACATTTGCAAATAAGTTGTAAATACTACGTTCACATTCATTCATTAAGCTGACAATTTTATCCAGAGCGACATACACAATAATGTCAATTAAATTAAACACAACCGCAGAAGCTGGGATTCAAACCCCCAACTGAGCAGGTGACAGAATGATAGCTCTGCTCCTTAACCACTACACTACCTCTGCTACTATTCTGAAAATTGATGGGATCTACTTTTAGTTGTTTTCAGAGGACTACTTTTCTGTTATGTGTATGACTACATTTGATGGAGCACTAAGCAGCGCATTGATACAATAGTTAGAGAGTTAAAGCATACAAGTAAATAATTGACTGACGTATACTGAAGTGAAGTTAACCAAATAAAAACATTGTCACTTTACTCTGGTGTTTATTGATTGTTTGTTGTGAAGTGAAGAACATAACATCTGCTCAGTTAAAAACACATAAAACTATGCAAGAGGGTCTTCTACTATACACTGTTAAGCATGTTATTAAATGCTGTGTTCTTATTTGTTCATAGCCACAATAGCCATGGGTAGGGGTAGTGTAGTGGATAAGGCATTGGGCTAGCATGCTGTAAGCCTAAGAATTGGGGGTTCAATCCCTGTGTGCCACCATTGTGGCCTTGCTCTTTAATTTCATTGATAGTGTAAGTCTCTTTGGATGAAAGTGTCTGCTAAATGAATAAATGCAACTGTAACCTTTATAACTCATTTGTAAATATGTAGCAAGGCATATACAGTCCTCACTTTAGATGAGCTCAGAAAAATCATTAACTAACCACTTGTAACTCCTTAGTTAATCATGAATTACAGCATGAGAATTAACATAGGAGTAATACTTAACAAATGATGATCAAAGCATTTACTAATAGTTTGTTACTGGTTCATAATAGGGAGATGATTTCATTTATAAATGGTTGTTTCATTATTTATAAGGTATAAACCATGTATTTACAAACATTTGTTTTATTTACTATGAACAAACCATTCATAACTTTGTGAACAAATGCTTTACTGATGATGAATTATGCATGAACAATAAATTACTAATGATGAACAAACCATTAACTAATAAGTAACAAATGCTTAATAAATTATGAATTGTGTGTAGTTATTATAAAGTGTTACCCTTAGATGTTCTACTTCTACTACTGTATGTTTATGACTACAAAACTTGAAAAAAAAAACACATGAATGAGCACATATTTTTGAAGGAAAAAAATCAACTCAAGAAATTACACAATGTAGCTATCGGTCAGGCTCTACTAATCACACACTGCAGTGCACACTCTAGACACAGGAGGAACTTGTTCTTGCAGCTAGCGGAATTTTTTTTAAGGATGTGCTCTAGTAGCCTTATGAACTCAGTGAGGACTATAAAGAGCAGACTGAGAAACTGGATGTTTTTTTGTTTCAAAATTATTTTCAAATACTGAACATTCCACATCAAATCATATTTCTTATATTACAGTCATTAAATTACAACCAATTAATTTCAAGACAGAACACACAGTATAGTGTATAGTCCATTAGATAGGAATATGTTTTTGTCTTCTTCAAAATACCAATGAAACCAAAAATGTGGTGCTGCCGAATGTTGCTTAATGCATTGACATGTTTTACAGATTAATCCCAAGGTCTTACTGTTCATTAACGCAAGCAGGGATCTTCATGATAGTATTCACCATCATTCATAATGGTAATGGTGATGTGGCAGTCTCATACTTATAATTACTATCATTGTAGGTTGTCAGCGTAAGAGGAGAGTCCATAATGTGAAGAGTCCAGCAGTGATGGCTGCACCAGCACCCATGCCAAGGAGGATGGTCCTCCAATAGAGCCACTGATCCTGCTTTTTCTCTGCCTCTATCATCCTCTGTTTCATCTCTTGAATCTTCTGCACTGTTCCAGCTTTTCTTTGCTCTCTGTGCCTCTTCCGAAGACTGCAAAGCACACCAGAGGATCATTAGTTAACGTTCAATTTCCATGAGGCTAGAGGTCAACTCATTTTCCAGACAACATGACAGATTATGATAACATTTTGTCCTAAAATGTCTAGTTCAGCCATTGGCAAGTCATGAGTTCATATGTTTGTGCCCAAGTGACGACACTTACATCCATGCCTTTCTTATACATCACTCCTTAAACCCTCCTACCAGTCCGAATAAATGAAAAACAGGCTGATGAAGAATACCGGAGAAGCACAGAAGTTTTTAAGACTTAATTTTTTAATGCAATGCACAGCAAAAGACTTGTTCACTATCTCGTCAGTTGAGTTTGAACATTGCGCACAGTTCCCGCATTTGAAAAAAAAACCTTGGGGTGGATCAGGGATCCAAGTGGGCTTAGTTGGTGGCGGAATCATGTTTGAGCGGTCCAAGCGGTCAGGAATACAGCGAGCGCGTCTAAAAGTGAACCTGGGCAGTTCTGAGCAGAACTGGTTTAATGATTGGTCAGTTTGCCGCACGTGCCAGCTCCCTCTGCAGCTTTAGTGTCTATAGATTTACACTCCTCAATTGGTCAGTCTGCTGCATTTTGCGCCCATAGACATGAACTCCGCCTTAACAATCTTTGACGCCACTCTGTAGACTTTCTCATTACTGTTGGTGATCACACCCACAATGGTGGTATGGTATCATCAGCGAACCTAATGATGGCATATTGGTGCCTATGTCTGACTAGTACATCAAGCTCACAACACTACCCTGCAAAATACCAGTGTTGTTGAGGTGGTGTTACTTTCCATTTGCATGTACTGTTGGTGTCTATTAGTGAGGAAATCCATTATCAGAGCATGACACATGTTTCAGCATACAGCATGTAATGTGAGGGTAGCATTTTTTTTTTGCCTTACATTTTGCAAAAGTTAGTAAGAAACAGGCCCCTCCTTGTGCTCTCTTTTGTGCCGAAGCTTCTGTATGTCTAGGGGTGATGTAGCCTATGATATGTTACATGTACATGACATGCTGTATTTGACAGCCACCTATATGAAGCACATTCCACAAAAACGTTCTCTCTGCCCCATCTGACAACTTCACATCACTCACATTCCTCCATCTTGTTCAGCTGCTGGATCGCCATCTAGTGAATCCATCTCATGGATTCAGGGTTGAGGAGATATCAGCTGCTGACTGTTACTACAACTGTTGCAACGGCCTCTGCAAAAATAACAAAAGCAAACAATGACATGGTTACATGTAGGCTACTTATCCAGAGAAAGACTCAAGGAACCGTGTTATAAAGTCTGTTCCAATATGTTGATATACTGGATTTTTGATTTCCATGAGCTGCAGCCGTAAATATCAAGATTAAAACACAAAAGACTTTAAATATTTAATGTTATGTGTAATGATTGAATCTAGAATACATGAGGGTTTCATAAATAAATAAAATAAATTATGGGGAAAAAAATAAACTTTTCCATGACATTATCATTTCCTTCAGCTCTTTTAAAAAATCGTAGCTGGTCATATTAGGCCTACTTTCTAGACAGACACGATGAGTGGGGATATCACATAGCCTTGAAATTAACATTTTCTACACTTGGAGCTGCTGATGATTACATCCCATCCCATTTTAAAACCGTATAACCTGTTGAGGAAAGGGAGCAAATGAATTAAAGACCGTAGTGTAGGTTAACAACTACTTTTGATTAATGGGTACATAAAACACTCAAAATATATGCACCATTTAAAAAAAGTTTTTGTCGTTTTTGGTATTTGATGGAATTTTACCGCAATTCAGTTGATGATGACAGGTTGGGGACATGTTGAGCCTGCGCTTGTTATTTTGAATGTATTCTATGGAAATCTACATAAAGTTTGTATATTTAGACTTCGAATTTCGTCACATGATATACTATATCACAGCTATAAGAGTTTACCAAAGATAACGGTGTAGTCCGATTTCAATTTAATACATTTTCCTGAATTTGGGGAGGTCTCGTTATGGAGGCTATGTTTTCCATCTATTATAGGAAAAGGTTGTGTCTTACACTTTCATAAAGTTTGTATATTACACTTCAAATTTCGTTACACCATTTATATCATAGCCACCCTAAGATCGCTGGTCAGGCCGACCCCGACCAGCAAATGTGACGTGATTTAAGGCCAACGCCCACCAGAAGCGTATGCGGCGCGACGCGCCACAAAACAAAATTAGAATTCCATTGTTTTCAATGGAGCAACGCCCACTGGAAACGTCTGCCGCGCAGCAGCCGCACAGAGATAGAAAACTATTCTAAAATCCTGCACGGCAAGCCCAGACCGCCGAACACCGCTGAACGCCGCTTCTGGTGGGCGCCGGGCTTTATCTATCTATATGTCTAGGATATCTATATGAATTTATCTATTCATCTATCATCTGCACTTTTTACTGCTGAACACTGTCTTGCCCGTGTCTCTTTCTCCTCTCTCCTATCCAGCTCAACGGGGCTTGTTATGGTGGTCCCCAACGTGACGTAATAGAGTGCATTAAGGGGGGAAGAGGAATCATTGCAAACCTCAGTAAAATAGTAGCCTATACTTTTGCGTATTATATTCTGTTTTGTGACACCCAACAACATCAAATACAGTGGATAACAGTTTGAACTAGAAAACGTAATTTCGAGGAAATTACCAGTGCATGCAAAAGCAAGACATAAGATAAAATGTGAAACAAACTTTAATTTACAAACAGTTGTGGACAGAGGAAGGTGAGGGGGGGGGGGGGGGGGGGGGGCAGTGTGTTGTATGTATGTGGTTTAGGGGCAGAGGTGGAAAAGTCCAACCAACAAGCTGATTCTAATTAGTACAACTCTTCAGCCAGGCAGAGCAGCTAATTGGTGATATCACCTGTGTTTAAGTGTACAGATAGAACCAATACTTGATTGGACTTTTACTCTCTGAAGCTTGACTTTTCCACCTATGAGTGTGAGTGCGTGTGAGTGTGCGTGCGTGTGTGTGTGTGTGTGTGTGTGTGTGTGTGTGTGTGTGTGTGAGAGTGGATGTAAGTGGATGTAAGGAGCATGGCTTTCTATGATGCAGTGAAATGGGGGAGTTAGGTTAAGGTGAGAATGTTGTGGAGTGCATGGAGAAGTGTGGTATATATGAAGTGCTGCAGTCAGGTGTGTGTGTGTGTGTGTGTGTGTGGATGAGTGAATGGGTAGACAGAGAGAACTGAGCAGAGAGCATAATGCAGGTTCAATTTAACTGGCTGTCAATTAAACTTGATAGGGCCTTGAGCAACTGGCTCTTGACACAGGTGCAAATCAGCTTAATCAGCATGTGATGTCACAGCAGTGCAGTGCGATAGACCTCTGAAGTTCGCCTACAAAAAAGCTTGCCATAGGCAGTTGGCTTCAATTAACTCCCGGATCTCCTTATATGGGTTTGGATCCTTTTTAGGCGAACTTCAGAGGTCTATGAAAAGTCAATGGGGAAAAATATTTTGCTAATATCTCAAAAAGTATCAAGTTTACAGAACTGAAATATACATAGACTTAGTCTTATGTTCAAGACCTACGTAATAAAGTTTCTACGTTAAACGGTTGAAGCTGAATTTGACCTGGTTAGGAGAATAACTAGAAATGCAATTCCAAGGAATTACCAGTGCATGAAAATGCAAAAATAGATAGATAATGTAGATATGGTTACTAAGGTGTAGCTAGGGTAAACATGGTGGTTGCATAGTTTACAGAGAGTTGATAGTGTGAAGGTAGACAGTTTAAAGCTGAAACATTCCAGTTCTAACTTAACTAATGATGTCTATTCATGTTAAAATGTTGATTAGCTAACTTAGCCAATGATTTCTAGCAATTATGCTAAAAATGCTAACTATGCTAGCAATGCTAACTTTACTAACAATGCTAACCCGGTTGATTACTGCTAGAAATCATCGGTTAAGTTAGGTAATGCTAAAAATGCTAACTATGCTAACAATGCTAAATATGCTAACACTGCTAACCAGGTTGATTAGCTAACTTAGCTAACCATTTCTAACAGCTATGTTAAAAATGCTAACTATGCTAACAATGCTAACTATGCTAACTTGCTAATGAGGACTTTTATTTTGAAATATTTGTTGATAGGGTATCCATGGTGGCCACTATCAGGAATAAAGAAGTTACTGCAGTATAATCATGTTGGTTGATATGGAAACGGTCATAAACGCTTAATTTTAATAGTTGCTATGTTGGTTGTTAGGTAGCCTATATGGAGGTTTCATGTAGTTGACTGGAGGCATAGTTGATGATAACTGACAGTTGGAATGGTTGAACAGTTAAATAGTTGAGTAGTTACTATGGTTAAATGATTTAATAGTGTATTATTGCAGTGAGGACTTTTATTATGAAACAGTTGTGGACAGAGGAAGTAGTGAAACAGGATCTGTAGTCTTAATGAGATTGTATGCTTAAAGCCTGAGACAGAAGGTGCCTCTCATATAGCGTTTACGCGTCCTCCCTCGCTCCTCGATCCTCACTGATCTACATAAAGAATGATGGAGCGGCAACAATGGGATAATCTAGCCCTTCTTCTATCTTTCTTTATGTAGATCATTGAGGATCGAGGAGCGAGGGAGGACATATAAACGCTGCTTGAGAGGCACCCACAGTAAATACTTTAAAAGTTGTATGTAGATAGTCTAATTAATGTTGATAGACAGAATGTTTAATGGATGTTGATTGGCAGATTGTTTAATAGATATTGATTGACAGTTTAATGGGTGGATGAGTGAATGGTCTGAAGAAGATAAATGAATAGAAGGTTGGATGGAATGTGCCTTATATTCTTGTTAAGAGAGACACTGATACAGCTCTCTGAGAGTAGTTGATACAGGTGTAATCAATTTAACTGGCTAGTCTTAAGAGAGCCATAGTGTGTGCTTAAAGCCTGAGACAGAGTAGATTGTTTAAAAGTTTAATGTAGATTGTCTAATTGATGTTGATAGGCAGACTGTTTAGAATGGGTGGATGAGTGAATGGTCTGAAGAAGATGAATGGATAGAAAGTTGGATGGAATTAGGAAGACTTATGTTGATACAGGGGAACAGAAAATGTAGTCTCAAGAGAGCCAGTGTATGTTTAAAGCCTGAGAGAGAGAGAGAGCTGCTGCACCTGGACTGGCCACCTGGCGTAACATTCTAATTGCTGCCGTGATGTCATAATGAGCAATGTTAAGTCTATGGGGAAATTTTTAATAGTTTTTAATTCATAGTTTAAAAAGTATAAAAGTTACAAAGTTGAAAAATATATTCCACAGGTCCCTAAGTAAGACCTACGTAGCAAAGTTTGAATCAAGTTTCTACGTTAAACGGTTCAAGCTGAATTGCGAGTGTTAGAAGAAGTGGAATAAGAAACCTAGGAAGAACAATATAGTGCATTTTCATGCACTATAATAATAAGAAGAAGCCTAGGGAGAACAGAACAGTGCATTTGCATGCACTGTAATGAGTAGCCTAGTACCAACAAGCTAATAATGCAAATTTGTTGGAAAATTAACCTGCACTACGGCCTTTAAGGGGATTTTTTAAAAGTAATTGATTTATTCACTCCCAAAACAAATGGTGGCGGTATTGCACCAACTAGCCAACCAACTGAACCAACAGAAGAGGAATGAAGACGAGCATAACACAAAGGTTCCGTGGAACTTCCGTGGAACTACGCACACAGACGATACGTTCGGACAGAATGCCTAGCCTAGTCTATTTCTTTTATTGTCTAGCAGCTAGATCTATTACATGGGGGAAAGCCTAATTCCTGGTGGTTATCCACTGAATTAGCCTACTATGTAACGATCATTTCCAGAAAGGTTTTCGAAAGGAGCGAACAAACATGCTGCAACCGTCTGCTCTACGTTAGGCTAGTTCTAGTCTATGGGCTACCCTAACGCTGTGTTTCTGTTTACGCTCTCGATTCATTTGGGGTCAACTACATTTTCAGGCAGAGTTTTAAATAAGTTAACGTTATGATCACACTACATGTAGCTACGTTATGTACACTAACTGTGCTGCTAACCTTTAGGCTAGCCTATGCTGTCTATAAGATGACAGACCTAGTTCAGGTTGTTGTAGGCCGGTTTTTGCCAACTTACGGGTGAATTTGTAATCTTTTCTTCCATATGGTTTGCACTGGCAATCATCAGTCCTCGGTTTGTCTTTTCCTTAACATAGGCATAGCCACCTCAACGATGCTACAAACAGACATAGACGGTAAACCAGCAAACAGAGAGGCAAATAAAATTTCAATATGGCTACTGTCTATCAACTTTCAAAATAAAAGTCCAACGTTATTCAGCAGGCCTAAAGAAACAGGCTTTTTCCACAGAACAGATATGTCTATACTTAAGAGATACGCTAAATCTACATTTGAAAAGAGACATACATAATACATTAAGAAACACCTATAGCCTACCTACCTGTTAAATAATAAATAAATACATTTAAGCCTAGCCTACCTACCATTTGAAGTGTAACATTATTCTGAGCATTCCAAAGGTGATAAGCATTTAAAACCAGGGGGCACTATGGATATGATAAGGCGTGCCTATAGCCTACTGAAATGTAGCCTACTGTAGGCTACATCAAATGAAAAGTTGTTTTCATTTGCATAGTTTTCCACCAACTAAAGCCCCTCAAAACGCTGCATGAAAATATCGTATTCTATCCAATATGGTTGGTTTTCTATAGGAGTCAGCCACAACCAAGTGAACTTTGTCAGACATGATTTGACTGTAGGCCTACACCTGCATTCAGTAGGGGATGGGACATGACATTAGTTTGAAGGGAAATTTAATGGGGGCAAGAGTGACACCAGATATGGAGGTCATCACGCTATACGTCCTCTCTCCTCGGTCCTCGGCAGCTTGTGCCCCGAAAAATCGTTCAAAGCTCGGTGTCATCGAGGATGTGTCACTTGGAGAAAGAGTTAAGTCTTTGAGAGACAAGAAACGAGTCCAGAAAGTGTCCCATAACAAAGGGACAACCGGACAGCTGTAAGCAGGCTTGCGGTGCGTTCATGCGCATGGGAGAAAAAAATTCCCATGCAGTGAAAACATCATCATTCCCTTAATCACTTAATGTGGTGACTCCCTGTGTACTTTGATGTTTAAGGTCCATAGTACAATACAAAATGATTCCAACTTTCTGTTTGGCTTGGCCTTATTCATCTCCATGCTAACACAGCCATGGACCCGTTTAGATTAATTTAGTATAAGCCTACTTTCATTTGTGGGCATTGATGACTTTCCAGGCAAATCAGAAAAAAACCCTCTCCTGATAGACCTGTATGATGACCACATCTTATGTGAAACTGCATATCATAAACCTTAATATGATTTGGCACATGACTAGATTTGAAAATAAATAAAGCAAGCACACGGCAGTTTCCTTTTACTTTTTTAATCGCCTCCAAAAGAAAAAAGTAAAAGGAAACTGCCGTGTGCTTGCTTTATTTATTTTCAATGTTTATGATTTAATATCAAGTAAGTTTAAGCACCCAGTTCGAAGCAAGGTGTTGAGCACGCTTCTTTGTTTCTTTACACATGACTATTTAAAAGATTTATTAACCCCCCCACTGTCAGGTTCGGCCTCTCAGATCCTCCAGCCTAGGACTTTTAGTTGTTCCAGAAAGTAAACTGACAGCTAGGGGTGACCAATCGTTTGCAGTTAGAGTACCCAAGGTTTGGAACAGCCTCCCATAGAGCAATAAATCTGCACTATCAGTGGTTTTAAAATCGGAATATCCATTTTTGTACAATTGCCTTCCTTAATTATTGATTCTTCTCATGTCTTTATACAAGGAAGGACCACCACTGCAGACTCATCAGTCATGCTGGCTAGTTCTAACTGAATATTACTCAAAGAGACTTTAACCGTAACAAGAAATATTGTGACATTGTAGTACACACCTACTTATCACTTTACCTTCTTCTCTATCCTGTCTATCCCTGTCATGCTCAGGTTATAATTAAGCATCCTTTATGAAATTATGACTTTCTCTCTTCACAACCTACATCTGACCTTGTTGTGAGATCTTTCATATGAAAAAAAGAGTAGAAGGCTGTATTATTCAAAGAATTATCTGTTGATGAAATATGCCAGTGTTTGGTGGCCGGTGTAGCCCAACTGTAAAGGTTGTGTGACACCTGATTAGACTATTATTAAAGGGAACTGTCTTTTTTTCCATTACCATTTCATTTCCTCTATTCTGAAATTATTCTGTTGAATGAAGAATCAGAAGCACAGGCAAATATACAATAAACATGTAATGTTTTTTCATTATACATTTACAGAGAAAAATGTAGCATTTTTCTTTTTTTGTAAAGGTACTACCATCAAATTAGACTGTATATTAGCTAAGGGCTTGTATAATACAAGCACACTTACGGTGAAAAAGCCTTGCTTTCATCAGTCACAAAAACATGACATTCACCACAGCCTTGGTCCTGTTATCACCCAAGGGCAGAATAACAGTTAAACAGATGTGAGTGTTCCACCAACCTATTACCACACAAATGTTCACGAGTGTCTCTGGGAGCATTTCAGGGTTCCATCAAAATTGACAGAACAGATCCCATGAAGACCAATGAAAAAGCAAGGCTTGTAGGTATGGATACCTTCATTCTGAATTATGAGCGGAAAGAAAATAAAAAGATATTTAGTAAAGTAACAATAACAGAAATGTCTTTAGTTCAGTAAAGGATCGATACAGATAATATCAACATAGTCTATAGTGATTGTTATTACTACTAGTGAATTCAGACCCAGCTATTTAAGGTGTCTGAAAGTACCTTCTGATGGTACTTTACTTACCGTTATAAGATAGGGCTTTTATTGATTTACATGAAGCATCACTACATAAGAGCATGTGCAAACTTTGTGTATACATTTAGTTCTTGGCAGAATGCACATTAATTTCCATTTTGCTTTTTTATATACTGTATATTGAAGAGGCTATAAGTTTAAGTTTTGTGCCTTTGTTTGAACCGAGTGAGATTGTGCCTTTGTTTAAACCAACCAAAGATTTGCTTTGCAAATGCCAACAGTGGCACATCTGATGAAAAATAATGTTAACTTATAAGCAACATATTATGCAACATCAGGCTGTAAACATGTTTTTTTACATTGCTGGTAGTTTTGCACAGAGAACATAACACTACATGGTGTCTGAATTGTAGATGCTGTCATATATCACAAGCCAACATGGTCCTTTGAAATTCTCATTCTACAATTGATCAGTGATCCTTTAAGTCCAAGTGTGAACATTTTGTTTGTTACCACAAGGTTACCATTTCATGGACATGGATATCTTATTTGAATTATGTGTATTTGTTTTGGAAGTTGGTTTAATATGTTAATTTCTGACATCCTCCAAAAGTGTTCCGCAACATGTCTTGCTACCATCAACATAACGGTTTCAGCACAGTTATCTAACCCTTCTCAGATTTAAAAGGTTAATCAAAACAAAAATCTCAAACAGACACAGCCAGATTCTACACTTAATTGTATATTGAATGTGTATCCTTGAAGATCACACACCATTTATCAAGACAAGGGAAAGAAGTTAACATACTGTATAACACAAGGTGATTGAATGCCATATGCATTTTTTTTCACTGCTCTGAGGAGTGAAGGGAATTGTGTTATCTTTACAGCTCTTCACTCATCTGATGGTTGGCATTACATGTGATTCTGTGCTTTAGTGAGAAAGTACACCAGAAGGCAAATATTTCCCTGGCAGACCTTTACAAAATATGACTGCTATATAATACTAACACCAAACACACATGGCTCTCGCTCAAGCACACCAGTGTGTGTGATCATGGCAGTTGTAGAACCACTGTCTCCATGCGTGCATTGGCTAATGCACCAAGCTGGACATCTGGATAGGCTCTGGATCAATGTTTTTTAAGGTGCTCAAAGCATATATACGCGGTTTCTAAGCTAAAACATTTCTTTGCCACGTACAGAAAACATCACCTCTCTATTTTGTTTGAATGTCAACAGAAATGACATTACCCAACATCGCTTTGAGCACCTTTGTGTCCACACAAAATGTAATTTCTGTTAATAAAAAACATTTACACAGTAATTTGGGTAACCTATAGCATAATGTTAATTTCCTACCCTGGCCATTCCCAGCTAATTTTGTCGCTTGGAAATAGGCCTGTCCCAATATTCATGAGTGGACTCATTATTCTCTATTTGTCATAAAACATGTTTTCTTTGACATCATTGAATAAACTGCACCGTACTTGATAGCACAATATTTTTCTTTTCACTCTTAATCTTTTACAGGTCAGTCGAGCAACATGAATAGGTACAGCATCTCTTCAACTGCTGCATCTGTGGGAACTGACTGCCAAGAGGTCTTTATCCCTCATGAGGTCTTCCTGGTTGTTGGCGTAGCAAGTCTGACTGAAAATCTACTGATAGTGCTTGCAGTGATACTCACCCCTAAACTACACTCACCAATGTACCTGTTCATCTGCAATCTAGCTGCTTTCAACACCCTTTCTAGCCTGTGCATGGCCTGGGAGAGCACCATGCTGGCCTTCTCTGCTGCTGGTCACTTGGACTTACAAGGGACAGTGGAGCTTCACCTGGACGATGTGATTGACACATTATTATGCATGTCCTTTTTGGGTTCTTTTTGCAGTTTCTTGGCAATTGCTGTGGATCGCTACATTACTATATTTCATGCCCTGCGGTATCATGCCATTGTAACATGCCGACGGGCAATCATAGTCCTAGGGATAACCTGGGCATTGTGTGGCACTGGTGGAGCAGTTATGATATGGTTCTTTGAAATCGCCACTGTTATGGTGACCTTCATCATCATTTTTCTTCTGGCTTTGCTCCTCATTCTACCCCTCTATGTTCTCATGTTTCTTCTGGCACGGAAGCATGCAGGACACATTGCTTCTTTACCAGGTGTTTTGGAAGCAGGAAGAACTCGCCTTCCTGGCTGGAGAAGCATGCAGGCAGCCTTGACACTCACCATTCTATTTGGTGTGTTTATGGTGTGCTGGACCCCTTTTTTTCTGCACCTGCTATTGTTAACGCTGTGCCCACAAAACCCTTACTGTGAATGCTACCGCTCCCTGTTTCACCTACATCTTCTGCTGTCAGTCAGCCATGCAGTCATTGACCCCACAATCTATGCCTTCCGCAGTAAAGAACTCAGACGCTCATTTCGGAGGATGCTGCGCTACCCAATTCTATGAAGTCTGAGCATAAAACCATGTTTTCATCTCACAACAACTCTGTAAGCTGATAGTCCAGACATTATAGTCTATTCAGAGTATCATAACTGAACCCTCATGCCATACAAATCACCACAGGCATCACTTAAACTGAGTCTATTTGATATCGTTTTTCTTTTTTTTAAGATTTTAAAATGTCCTTGCTTGTTTTTAAGAGAATGCTTTTTTTATACGCAGATTTAGCTTGTTTTCTTGATAGGTCCTAAAATACTGTACACTATATTGCCAAAAGTATTTGCTCATCTGCCTTGACTTTCATATGAACTTCAGTCATATCCCATTCATACTGTTATCCATTTAATATGACTGTCAATCCACCCTTTGCAGTTATAACAGCTTCAACTCTTCTGGGAAGGCTTTCCACAAGGTTTAGGAGTGTGTTTATGGGATTTTTTGACCATTTTTTCCAAAGCACAATTTGCCAGGTCATCCACACCAAACTCTGGAGACATATTGTTACACAACTTAAAATGACTAAAACATACTAGAATATGATAGTTAGTTCATAATACCACCCAGCCCTAGACAAGATAATAAACTCCTAAAGGTCCTATTGTAAATGTTTGTTTTTTTGCTACACTGACAATAAAAAATAACCCACAACTATGACCATACAACTAAAAAAAAAACACTCACTTTATTGGCGAAACAGATTTACAATAAATAGAGGGAAATCAATAATGCAAAAAATTACAGTAGCACAGTTCCAAATAAAGCAACAAAATTACAAGACCAAAATCTCCTTCATGCCCGCTCAATATATACATTCTCAAATGTTCATTAAAATGCACAAAATCCACATTCGTATGCTCTCTACTGATATCATTCACCAGAAACATATGGAACAGCCGTCACTGAACTGTACAGGACAATACACAGTGACCGGTTATTGCTACTACACCAAATTAGTGTTCGAGATTACAGCAGTCTCCTAAATAACATCACTCAAGGATGTAATCCTTACAAAATAAATCAAGGAATTGCTTCACCCACAAGTTGAATGCTAAGTTTTGCACCAGATGTGCCCACTTGAACAACAAGAAAGCCAACATGGGATCCTTCAGAGGTGGGTTTGAATTGGACTGGAAGATTGATGTAATGCTGGGATCTGATGGAAAAGAGGAAAACATGAGAGTCCAGTGAGTCACGAACACATACTCATATACTGACTTTTTCCATTTGTCCATTTTACCCATGTCCAAGTTTGTGCATATACATCGTACATACCACATATTTCAGAAATAAACAGACTAAAATTCTAAAAATGTGAGGGGAATGTCAATATTCACACAAAACATTCATATGAGCTCATGCATTCAATTACTGCATCAGAAATGACAGGGAAAGCATACAGTCGAAGAAGGTTGGTTTCTTTCTCCTTTTTGGAGACACAACTCACCTTAAAGAATATTTGGAATGCTTGATGTGGAATGGTGCTCTGGGACTAATGAAGGTCAGCTGTAAGTCAATAAAAAATTAATTAATCACACCTTGAGGAAGCTGAGCTTGAGTGACAAAATGTGCATTTGTGCATGCATCTTCTCATTCTCCTACACAGGTGTACACAAAATGTTGAGTCGGATTGTGAACTCACCTCATAAGTGTCAAAGGAGTTGTTGCGAAAGTTCACCTTCAGTGTATGAGCCAGGCCCAATCGTGTGACTGGGAACGTGTAGATATCCTGGGGAGCATATACTCCTCCTCTCTTGGGTGCCTCCTCTGACCTGAAACATTTGAGCAAGTGTCCCGTAAGAACTTCCACAAGTTTACAACACCTGTGCCAAGATGGCTTAATAAAATCAGTTAAAATGGATGTGATATCAAAGTCCCTACTCAGTCTTGGCTTTAGAGTCAGGTCTCATCCTTGGCTTGGTGGAGGTCTCCGGTTGTGCCAGGGATGGATCACCCTCATTTAAACCAGTACTTGCTCTACTTTTCACACCCTAGAAAAATGAAAGAATCCAAGAAACTTAACACAAGCCTTGCAACACATACAGTACTTTACCGCATATAAGCTGAAGATTTTTTGCAAAATCAATGTATAAGCCACGGCTAATAGTCAGGAAATTACGGTACTTCGCATAACCATTAATGATTCTCTGCTGCTTTTTCCTTCCAACCTCACCAGTGACAAGATAAAGTCCCCTCACCCACTTTTTAAACCCAGCTCTTCTCTAGGAGTAGTTCAGCCAAAAAAATGCCCCATGAAGAAAGAAAGAATGAAAGAATGTATATAAAAGTCGCACTGGAAGTGGCATTTATTTTACAAAATTCAAGACAAAGAACAGGCAGAGAGTAACTGGACACAGAGGTTAAAAAGATTTAAACATTCTACAAGGAATGCTAATGAAGACTAAGTAGTGGATGTTAATTGTGAAGCAATTTACTAAATTTCACTGAACGAAAATGCTGATGTGGCATGAAATGTGGCTAAAATGTGGAGAATACATTGCCCAAAATGCTTGATTTCATTGCAAAGGCACAAGCCAGCAGCTGAGCAAATGAGGCTACCCCCTGAGAGCGTGAGAAGGGAAAAAGTTTTAAAAGAACATGCAAACTTTCAACGATGTCATACTAAGGACGCTACCCTTATTTTAGAGACTGTTCACATGCCTTTCTTAACTAGTATGGCCATTTCATCTGGAAAGGCAAGTTATTCAACTAGCACACAGAACAGTGTGGTCTTATTATAGCCTGACCATTAACATGCAGCCTAAAGTATGCAGCGTATTATTTTGATAATGTGTATGTGTGCGTGTGTGTGTCAGTCAATCGTAACAGTCTGCATAATCTTTGCAGCCAACCTTACACTATGTCCTAACAGGATGAGATGCAAGCAAATATTTCCTTGGGGTGACACCCTTGAAACCCTTCTAACTTTTGGGCTTCAGTAGGTCTACGAGAAAATGTCTGACCAGTGACAAATTCACCAAGTTTCCGATCTCATTCCACAAGCCTAGAGCTCCCTCTCGCGGCTGTAGACGGTAATGTTGACTCCTTGGTTATTTTTTTCCCCCCTCTCAAATATAAGTCGCAGGACCATAATGCAACTTATAGTCCGGTAAATAGGAGATGCCTGGCAGTAAGTCCTTGAGAACCATCAGGAAATTTATGATGACATCCAGGAAAGTGCAATGATGAGTAAAGCCCTTTTTGAGGGCCTCTATACCATTTACTGTACCTTGGTTTGTAAACTATGCACAGCCATAATGAAACACAACTTAGTACCTAACTAACTTACTCTACACTAGTCTACTACACTAGTTCAAATGTTCTTCAATGTCTTTTTTAGGGTTGATGCCAGAACTCACCGTGCCACAGAGCTGGAAACGCAAGCGGCTCTTTTGCTTTTGCTCACCCACTGGGTGGCACTCAAGATCCCAGAACTGGGCATAATCCCCTTCATCCCGTGGAAGAAAGGTGAAGGGCACCTGAAACAGCCAGTACCAAAACCACATTTCAGAACACTTGTCATTTATTGCCTTTATATGCCTTTTATAACAAAAAAAGGGCCTGTAAAAATGCACTATGTTATAACACTGCATTAGAGTAAAACATTTATGATGAAAATGTAATAACATAGTGGATTATGTGATATCCAACCAAAATGGATATGAATATCTATAAATATGTTATATTTCTGAGTTAAAGTAGATCCAAGCACATAAAGCTGTTTATACAGTAATTGAATGTAGCGATAAGTCAAGCCAGACCCTCTGAGCAAATATCTAATATCCCTCTACTTCTGTACTATTCCTACAATTCAGCTATTAACGGAACACTCCATAGTTTTTTCACATTAAACCACGTTATTCCCTTAACTAAGACAACATGCCTCTTGTGTTACAATGCATGCACTCACTGTACTGGCTCTGGTGTGCGGTGCTACTTTGATAGACTTTAAATCTGGATGCGATAAATCTGGGGCGCTGGATACAGCGGTGAGAACATGCATTTGATACCATGCTAAAGCTGCCTAAAAAGAGGAATATAAAATCCTCATTTGACAATTGATCTTAATGCCTTAATTCAACAAATGAGTAATAATCAAATCGCTAAGGACACCAATTTTCTTTGTGACTGAAGAATGCATCATAAATAAATAAATGTTCTTCCTTTAATGCTAGGGGGCATAAGTATTTGACCCCTATGTTAAATTTCCATAGGAGCAGGAGGATTTTTTATAGGCCAGCTATTTCATGGATCCAGGATATTATGCATCGTGATAAAGTTCCTTTGGCCTTTGGAATTAAAATAGCCCCACATCATCACATACCCTTCACCATAGCTAGAGATCGGCATGGTGTTTTTTCCAGCTGGCCTATTAGCCTGTTTGATTTGCATTGCGCTCAATGGCTTACAAAATACCATCCCAGTGTGTTTTTGGCTTACAAAATACCATCCCAGTGTGTTTTTGACACCTTTGAACGCCACATGGCACGACATTTCATACGACACATGGCACGACATTTCATACGTTTCCAGTACAGTCATCACTCACAGCTTGATTGAATGAATATATTATCTTACAAACTGTGGTAGCTTCCAAGAAAATGTGAGTGTAATTACCAAATGAAGTGAAAAGTTATTCCTTATCTATATTCCAGTTTTAGTTTAGTAGTTTTAAGCACTGTTATCACAGAGCGCTTTGCTACAAGGCCAAACATACCAAATATGTTAATTATTCTCATTCTATGAATATGAACACAAAACACCACCATGTTGTAGTCACCTGTATGTTCCCCAGTGTCCCCAGATTGCCAGATACTGTAGGGCATCGAAATGCTGTGTAGGTGGCACGGTAAACATCTCCGGTGCCATCAACACCCTACAGCACATGGAGACACAAGCAACAGTGATCATCAGTATTTACAGATCGTACACTTGATTCTCTACTGTAACCTCTTCAAAAAACGTACATGGCTAGTGTTCCTCGGTTCGAGGAAATAAATCAGTAATCAGAAGTTTACAATATACAACATATAGCTTTCATGCAATAATATGTACATAATTTCCTCTAGAAATTAAGGGCGTAAGAATATATAGATAACATCAAATATTGCAATATTTTATTTGGCAATCAAAAACACGTACGTACAGTCGTACACCCTTCATTTCCACACACACACACACACACACACACATACACACATACACACACACACACACACACACGTCAATACACTAGAAGACTAGAAATGGCAAGATGGAATCTATTGACCCATGTTCAGGTGGCCTACTCCGCAAGCAGTGAGCTAGTCTAACTATCTGAATTAATGCATCTGTAACCAAAAAGCAACAGAAAAATTAGGACTTATAGTGTGTCAGACTTTTTAATGATAATAACCAAGTAAACGTTAAAATGTGTGATGTTGCATATTCTTGTTTAGGAAATTAGGCATTAGGAAAGCACTGGATTCAGTATAAAATCTTGAGATGCTGCGGGGCCTAGTGGCTGATTCCAGCCATAATATCACCTTTCAAGTCAGGCACATCTCAGTGACCGCTCTTGGCCTCCCAGTGCATAAGTACTCAAACTGCATTGGAATTAGTTTAAACATATGGATAATGTACTTGCTTAACAATGAATTTACTTGTTTTAAAGAAACAAGAAGCATGCAACATAACTTTTGAATATGGGAGGCAATGGTGATATCACACTATAAATATCAATACATTGAATTGAATTGAGATGGGTGATCTACAGTCTGCTATACAGTAGGTAATGACACACCTATAATTATCCTCCTCATGGTAGCAACATTTAAAACACTATACCTTGACATATGGTGGGGCAAGAGATGATAGATACCATCTCACTTCTTTTCCTTTGTTCTCCACCTTGAGAGAACATTCTGAGCGAGTGAGTGAGTGAGTGAGTGAGAGAGTGAGAGAGTGAGAGAGAGAGAGAGAACATGAGAAATAGATAAGCATACAGTATACAACTATTTCAAGAGAAAAGTTTCACCCAAAGAGTATGTGCCGGTAACATCTGCTGTTAGAAATCCGATACAACATTCATTTGCATGACTTTAAATACACAAGGAAGTAAATTAATCTATTCATAAAACACATACAACTTAAAACATTAAGAATAAATTCTAAACGTCAACTATGTGGTGTAATCACAGGACTACTCTACCTGTGCTCTCCCCACAAGGTGTGATGGGGAAGACCAAAATGCGGTTTATAATCTCAATTTGAGAAATTTCGTCGCTCCTTGGCTGGATTTTAGCTGTGGGCAAAGCTGGAATTTCTGCCTGTGGCGCTACGGTCAAGACAGACTTGTCCGACACATCAGACATAGTCACATCCTTGGCCATGTTCTGTTGGAGTTGCACCTTCACAAACTTGAAGAGATATAAGTTATAGGTTTGTTAGTAATAGTTAAAATGAAAATGAAAATGAAATGGGACAATATTAATGAATTCAGGATTAGAACCAACCTTTTGCTGACCATCACACAAGACATACACATGCCCATTCCAGGGCAGCTGCAGTGGCTTTGAGATCAAGGATGGGTTGGGGCTGATGTGAATCTGTATATGGCTCCTTTAGAAAAGTGACACAAAAAGATGAGCAGATTGAAACTAATCAGGTCTTGATGAAATGTGATTGATTCCATATAGCATATTGTTCAATCTCCATTACTGATAGGTCTATGGAGTTTTGTTGCAAAATTATCCCAAATCATCATTTACAAAGCAGAACACATATTATTTATAGAGCTGTATTATTTTAGAGTTATAAAAGCTGATACTGTATAGTGTAGTGCCAAGAAAAAATAAATAAATAAAAAAATCAATCCCCTCTATCAAAGTCATGTTTTTTCACCTGGCAATGGCCCTATAACAACAATGAATTCCATATCATTACCAAATTAATGGGTCTTCATCACTCCTCATGTAGCTCTAACTAAACTAAGTGGGAAGTGGGAAGCCCATTTCTGGAGTGCCACTGAACCACTAAGGCCCCATCTCCAGGTGGAGGTTCAGGTGACAAGACACGGCAGCAGACGACGGACCGTGTGAAGGCTTAACAAGAACTTAACCATCAAAAACCATGAATACAATCAATACAATTTCTAGTGATCTTCAATGTTTCTCCACAATTCAATTTCTCAAATAAAATTCTGCAAACTAATTAATGTCCTCACTATCTACGGTAGATAGTGACGACTAGGGATGCACCGATCCGACTTTTTCAGTCCCGATACCGATACCGATGCCTGGCCTCTGCGTATCGATCGATATCCGATACCGATCCGATACCATTGTTAATTAATAAACTGTATACCTCACCATGTGGAAAAGACTAAAGGCATCAGGCTTGACTTCATTCTTCATTCTTTCCCTAACTAAACATTACTTTCCTAAAAAAATCTAACCTTAGATATAAAGGTAATGTATTATTATTATTATAATTATTATTATTATCATCATCATTATTGATTATATTACTAGTATTAAAAATAAAAAGTTGTACACCAGCAGCAGCTTGGAACAGCATTCAAATTCAAGTTCACAGTTATTACTAAATAATACATCTAACAAAAAAACAATTTTGCAGATAAAAATCCCATATTAGTGACATACATAGAAACACCCCTGCCAAAATGGTGTCACCCGCGAAACCCCTCTATTTACTTATAGTGGTATGGTCCCGCAGTTTCCCCACGACAAACTAATTAGTTCACACGGAGTTTGAATGGTGGTAAACGGTAGAAGTTGTACGTTTTATCTAATAAATGATACGTTTTTAACAGCCAATTTGAACATTTGCATGTCTTTATACCAAGAACAGTTTATACAGATGAGATGAAAATGACAATGTGTTTAGTTTGAGTAGCCTAGCCTATTTTGTTGACTGTTACACATTAACGTGTTGCCTAAATGCAACAAAACACATGAAGATCGTATTAATCTATGACAAATGGTGGTTAGTATAGATATTCCTTTGATCCTATGACATAAATTTGGTAGGCTATCTGTATTTATCCCATCCATGAATTTAGACACTCAGAGCACACAGTGAGGTGAGGCACACTCTACCCCGCAGCAGTGAGCTGCTGCTACAGTGGCGCTAAATGGCTGGTTGCGCGTCATGGCTCAGCCTTTTTTTGAGACTATATTAAATTCGGATCGGCCCATGGATCGGCTCATTTTTTCCGATCCCCGATCCAGCTATTTTGTTCATATCGGGGCCGATATCCGATCCAAATATCGGATCGGTGCATCCCTAGTGACGACATTAATTAGTTTGCAGAAGTTTCGGATCAATATCGGTTCGGCACACACATGATCCGCAGATTGATTTATGGTGAAAAAAAAAGTAAAAAAAAATGGAGAAGCTTGAACGCCCCGCGTCATTTAAACCCACTGTATGGGAGCATAGGCTTCCCTGGCAAATGTAATGATGAAGGAAAGAGGTTAGTGGATAAAGTCGTGGTGCATGGTGTGCATGCACTGTAGCCACTTTCAGACAGACGTGTAGCCTATTTCCGCAATGTTCAGACTTTTTCTGTTTTTTTTTTTCCGTTGTGCTGTCTGAATGCATATGTCCGTATGCTGCTGCCCTGCTGCCGACCTAGTCATGTTTCCGAAATGTTGCCACCACAGCTGCCATACGAATGCAATCGCATTCCTTCAGAATTCGCATTCCTTCAGAACAAAGTTGTATTGTCTTGTCTTTTTTTTTGCTGATTCGAAAAATGATCCGAACTGAAGACTCTGATCCGAGAAACAATCTGGACCGTGATTTTTTCAATCCGTTGCACCCCTACGGATCAATGATGATCCATTGCACCCCTACTTGGTAGATTACATTACATTTAACAGACACTTGTTTGTCCTTTGTCCACTTTTTTGTTGACTTACATAGAGTAGGTCAACTATATTACGAGGGACTACACTGTTCCCAGAGTAACTTGGGGTTAAGTGCCTTAAGGGCACAACGGTAGAAGCTGGGAATTGAACCAACAATTTTCAGGCTACTGAACGCTAGCCCAGCTCCTTAACCACTACACTACGACCACCCCAAGATGTGGATAAGATAGTGAGGACAGGTGTACCATATTGGTCTTCTTCATAGTCCTCTGTAGAGTACATGGTAATATGTGTGGAATGTCAGTAGAGTGTAATCAGGCAGGTACATACTCTGGTTCAATGACTCCATTTTGAGGGGTGATGGTCAAGCAATGTGCTGGCCAAGACAACTCAAAACTCAGCTCGCATCCTGAGTGATTCATAATTTGAACTTGGCAAATGTCAGCTACACCACCTAGAACATTATAAAGCAGACATGCAAATTGTAACAATGACAAAGCTCACATACATCTCTACTCTCACCATCCCTTCATTCATGCATCCATTCATTCCTTAACAGATGGATGGCTAGAGGTATGTGTGTGTGTGTGTGTGTGTGTGTGTGTGTGTGTGTGTGTGTGTGTGTGTGTGTGTGTGTGTGTGTGTGTGTGTGTGTGTGTGTGTGTGTGCGTGCGCGCGCGCACACACATTACATGTTTTAAAAATGCCTCCATACCAGCAACAGCTGTGATTGGTGAATTTAGGCTATCTTAAAGGGATATTCCGCCATTTTTGGAAATACGCTCATTTTCCACCTCCCCTCGAGCAAAACAATCGATATTTACCTTGCTCCCGTTCATCCAGCCATTCTGTGAGTCTGGCGATACAACTTTTAGCTTCAGCCTAGCATAGCTCATTGAATCGGATTAGACCGTTAGCTTCTCGCCTGCTAGCTTCATGTTTAACAGTGACTAAGATTTCTGGTAATTTTCCCATTTAAAATGTGTCTCCTCTCAAGTTAGAAAGTGCAATAAGACCAACTGAAAATGAAACCTGGCGTTTTTCTAGGCTGATTTGACATGGAACTACACTCTCATCTGGCGTAATAATCAAGGCAACTTGCAAACTACTGGCACTACTACTGCTTGTTGTCTATGGGGACTATTTTCAGATGCTGCGTACGATATCACTGCGCCTATGGTACGTTTGCAAGTTGCCTTGATTATTATGCCAGATGAGAGTGTAGTTCCATGTCAAATCAGCCTAGAAAAACGCCAGGTTTCATTTTCAGTTGGTCTTATTGCACTTTCTAACTTGAGAGGAGACACGTTTTAAATGGGAAAATTACCAGAAATCTTAGTCACTTTTAAACATGAAGCTAGCAGGCGAGAAGCTAACGGTCTAATCCGATTCAATGATCTATGCTAGGCTGAAGCTAAAAGTTGTATCGCCAGACTCACAGAATGGCTGGATGAACGGGAGCAAGGTAAATATCGATTGTTTTGCTCGAGGGGAGGTGGAAAATGAGCGTATTTCCAAAAATGGCGGAATATCCCTTTAATGCCATAAAGCCTACTTGGGCAATAGTTTTCATAACAATATGCATTGCTAACAATAGTAGCCTAATGGACACTTACTCTTTATATTTTAAACCACCCACTAAAATGACAAAAATAAAAGCACTAACCAAGTGTAGGGGCTCTCAAAACCACTAGCTCAGGTTTCACTCTCCAGGAAGCACAATATTCCTCTGTGGGGTTTTGAAAGGCCTCCTTAGCTACGAGGGGTGGGCCCTTCACAGGCAGGACATCCAGCGACACGTGACTGGCTTGATCTGAGGGTCCAAGACCACTGGAGATGGAGATGATAAAAAAAGTGGTATTAACGTTTTAAATCCAGGGCCTGTCAAACATTAGTACAGTAATTTCCCGCACATAAGCCGCATTGTGTATAAGCCGCAGGACATTGTTTTATGCAAGTCAAAAGAAACAAAACCTTATTAACACCATATTAACTGCCCCCCTGTATTAACCTCATAGCTGAAGAAATTTTGCAAAATCAATGTATAAGCCACGGCTAATAGCTGGGAAATTACGGTAGTCCAACATTGCCCATTGTCCTAATATTTCATATTTTGCACAGAAGATTTCAACAATCACTGACTCCAAAGTGCCAGTAATGTTTTCATTATTACCAACAACTGAGAGCAGTCAGTCGGTCATGACAATCTAACTACAAAGCTTTTTCATCTTTTTAGGTGAATCTTCTTTGTAAAAAAGTTATCCCTCCTCCTCCATTTTACTGATAGCCCAGTTATTCATCCTCTTTCCTTACACAGGGGGTGTAAGCGGTCATCGCTTTAACACGATCTCCCCTTCAGGCATTCCAGGACCACGGCCAGCTACCTAGCCAAATATGCTGTTAACGTTACACCCAAGCACAACAAATCAAACTGATGGGCGAACTAGTGAATCTTTAATTAATATAGTGCTTATATACTGTAAGTTGTGTTGGACAAAAGCATCCAAAAATAAAAGCATGTTTTGATCCAAACAACAAATAATATAGTTTCCTCCAATCTGAGGATGAGGACTGTTTGTGACTAGTAAGGAAAAGCTAAATGTGCTTTTGATAGTGGTTGGCAGGTCTGATGCTCACAATAGACATTGAGGCCTCACAGTAGTAACAGTATGTTTAGATTTTGAGTAAAAAAGAATGTCTACCAACTAAATGCCTGAATCTGGGAGAAATTAAAGAAAGAAACTGGTGTACCCATCCATGTCAGATCCATTACGTTGTGATGTATGCAGAAATTCCAGATGGTCATCCAAGCCTGCAGCATTTGTGGTTCCCAACAAGGAAAGCAAGACCTTATTCATGTTGTTGAAGAAGATATGTGTATCACTGGGCCTCTGGGGCAGGTCACACACTGCCACAGAAACATACACATTGAGTCATTACATGCCATGTAATCTTTAGAAATCAAAGACATGATAGATCAAAATGGTTCCGTTTCTTCCTTGTGGGGCTACAGTACATGCCCACAAGGTTTCGTGCAGCCTGGTCATTCAGTGTCCCGGCTGGAAATAGTTGACACAATATAACTGAAGGGGGAGGGGGGAGATACCTTAGAAGAAAAAAAACCCTTAACTAAACCTATATGACCACGGCTTCGCTTGTGAGGCGGTCATAAAAATACTACCATACCTTCAAGAGAAACATAAACCATAAATTAAGAAATAAAATAAATCCTTAAAAAATAGAGAGACAAAAAAAATCGATCTGTAATTGTGCAAATCTGTCTGTACAAATGCGTTTGTGAGATTGATGTAACCAATACCTTCATGGACTTCATCTTCACCGAGGAAAGTCTCATCAAACGGGACATTCTTCAGTAATGAATCATCAGAGAGAACCCTCTGACCAGTAAGAGGCTTGCTTGTTCTGGACCTGAATAGAAATGTTTAAAATAATTTATTTCCAATATTGTTACGTACAACCAAATACAAAATTATGTGAAGCACATGGTTGATGTGATATTGGTGGTGTGAATCATCTCACAGGTTCCCCCTACAGTTTGGAAACTGTGCTGTGCCTGACCTTCTATATTGCTGCCGTGAGATCTCATCTCCACAGAAGAGGCAAACGGTGGCAAGGACTGCAGCTCTTGATTGGCAAAGGGCCTGTTCCCGTGGAGAGGTTTTCAGAAGCACAGTGATCACCTATCAACAAAAGTGCACAACTGCTCAGTCATCCATGAAGTAGTGAGAGATGCATTGCAAGCTGATTAATCACCTTAACCTTACCAATATTTGCTGACATTCATTAAGACTCGGAACATTTAACACTGACAATGGCTTACATTTTCATAAAATTTCCTACAAAGATCTGTCAGAAAAAAAAAAAGCGTTCATCAAAAGTGTCCTGTTTATATTGTAAATCCCATGCATGATTCATTCAAAGGATGTTTGGTCAATCTACAATATAAAAGTAATCACTAAAATAATTGGATTGTAAGGAACAATTTGAAAAACTCAGTGCCGTCTCATTCCTCACTCTCCAGGAGAATACTTCTGCATATTTAGTGCATTGTTTTTAGGCAGGTGTGGTGCTTGAAAACTAAATACAGTGCAATGTACTGCACAGCGCATGGGCTTGGGCCTGTGTGCAGACAAAAAGTGCATCTGGATGCAGACAATTGCTGGAATGAAACAGTTCAGATTTGATGGCTCTATTCAGAAACAGCGGGAGAAGAGTTAAGGGGAAAAGAGAACACCGTTTACCTACCTCTTTTGTTCGTTCCTTCAGAACAAATTGTGAAGGTGCCAGGCTAAAGACGGAAGTCTCAGCCAGCTCTGATGTCTGCAAGTCAGTGTAGATCATAGCTTTGACATACGCAGCTCGGGAACCAGTGTTGCGCACACACAGACACAGTTTGCTGACACTACCGACTCTAACTCCGGTCAGTGTGGCTCTGTAGCCTTCGGAATATTTCTCCAGGTCTTCCAGAATAACATTACTGGTGCCGCCATAACCTGACAATGGGATCTGAGGGGACAGGATGGCAAAAGGAGGAACTTTTAACCAACTACACATGGTATCTTCACAATAATCACACAGGTGAACAAAGAGCATTTTCAGATACAGTTTTTTTAAGATTCCATTTTAAAAAATAAGGCTTATAATTCATAAGTATCCACAGTGACATTTCCAGAGCAAACGTTTAAATGGTCCAAGTTTTGCTGGTGATCTGCCGTTTTCACCCGCAGTTATTCTCAGTAGAATTTATATGAAGAATTGGGAACCAACAAATTCCCATGGTGCTGACTCCAAAAGGATCTATAACGCTACTATAACTATGATAATAATTAATTGGTTCTCTTGAAAATGACACTTACTACTGTTTTATGAATATGAAAACTCACAGTAAACTTAATGCCAGGTTGAGAGGGTCTGACTGAAGACTGCTTGATCTCCAGTTTTGCCATCATGCATGACACACGTGTGGGAGTGTAAAGCAGACGCACTGCCATGTCCTCCTTGGGTCGAATGGTCAGTTCTCTATGCTGACTCAGCCTTTCCTCTTGCCCAAATGAGCTCTGAAGCTGTGAGAAGACAAGAGTAGAGGTTACCCATTTAAAAAGATATTTGGCAATAAACTGGTACGAGTAACCCATTTAGTCGGTCATTTACAGTTCTTTACGGTTCCTAGGTCAATTGTTCGTATTTGCTTATATATTGTAATAGCAGCATTGAGTATAAGTTGCAGGACAGTGAATACAAGTTAAAAGAAACCATATTAATACCATATGAACGGCCCCTGTGTATTAAAGGGACACTTCACCGATTAGCATTAAGCTTTGTATCTTTAGAAAACCAGTCATGTTTTTGAATGGTCATGCATCATTCCCTCAGTTTGCCTTGAGATGGGAGAAATACGGATTTCAATGAAACCCATGAATAGGACTTCCTGCTTTCAATGATGTAAAATGATGATTTTTACATCATTGAAATCAGGAAGTCCAACATTGAAATCCGTATTTCTCCCATCTCAAGGCAAACTGGGGGAATGATGCACGACCATTCAAAAACATGACTGGTTTTCCAAAGCTACAAAGCTTAATGCTAATCGGTGAAGTGACCCTTTAAAGGTGGGTAAGTCTTACACAACTAACTTTCTGTTATATGTGCGGACACTGACCCTATGTTTGATTAGAAGCATGAAGCAGGTCATTTAAAAAAAAAAATGGCCCCACCTAGAGCCTGTAGCGTTATTTGCAAGACATCTAATGCTCCCCTTTCAGATGCACCAATCGAATCGGGCGTATCGATCACTGCCAGGGGGTCAGGATTTGGAGGGTTATCTTCAGCCAGTTAGCATGTCATTTGGCCGCCGACATCTTTGAAAAAATGGCGTTCCATGGTTGTACCATATCCGGCACCAGCGCATGCACGAGACAGCTCATGCACGAGCTGTCTCAGCTCATGCACGAGTTTCGATTTCGGCACGAGCGTCCTCGCGCGTCCATGTGGATAACGCATTCTAGAAGACATAAATAAAATGACTGACGACTAGGATTAAGTTACCGATACTTGATGCCTGTGCATTATTATTATACCAGGCTTTGTGAATAAAAGAAAAAAGCAAATGTCGTTCTAATAGGTTACTATTATTTGCATTAGACTATGTATGAGTTGGCAAGGTATGATAAGACATTCTAGGAAATGCGAAGAAATTCTCTAACTAAACCCAATTATTAACCTACTCGCTGTCGTGTAGGCTAGGCTATGAAAACTATTTTAAAACGCTCAGCTGCAGACCTGTAGCCTAGTTCATAACAACGCAGCGTTGGGGGTCACAGCCTACAGTAGATAACGGCAAAAGTGTCCGACAGTGACAGCAGACATAAAATGCATGCTGCTCGAAACATAACACATGGATGCGCGCTTCTACCGGTAAGCCTATAATATGCGTTGGCTTCATTTCGTCTGTCTACAAATGTAGGTTTAAACTGCAAATTCACACTGGGTGCAGCACAAATAGCATATCTGGGATCCACACGTTTCTTACATCCCATGTCTACTTATTAAGAGTCATTTTCGTCGGGTAGACAGCCTATTGCGCACATAACATCCTAGGCTACAGTCAGTTCAAAGCATTTACTGTGGGGATCATATTTATGTGTATGCTAAGTGAATTCTTGCTCAATATTGACTCGCCATGTTTATTGTATCATGCCATGAATATCACATTATAGGATTTCGAGACAAGGGGCAAACTTCTCCACCACCATCCCAACTCAAATAATTAAATACATTTGCGCCTGTAACGATAGGAGCGCGTCCACGAACACCTCCTCTCACTCTCCAATCTTCATCAACGATGTACCTATGTTGTCTCGTTGTAACGTGGAACCTAATTGGCTCATTCTAGCTGGTGACGGAAATGGACACCCATGGAACGCCATTTTCTCAAAGATGGCTGCGGCCAATTTCAAACTTTTTTGGCTGAAGTAGCTAGCCTAGCATCGGCCATTGAAATGAATGGGGGCGGGACTTAGTCCCTCTCTCCAGTTCTTATAATACCTCCATGATCACTGCTCATGCATATGCAGTTCATAGTGTCCTCTCCTCCCCCTTCCCTGTGCGCTATCCTGGGGTGCGTTTCTAGAAGAGTTAGCAACGGCGTTGCTAAACCACCGTGGTGCGACGCAACTTACGATCAAACAACGACAGTGTTACACCTGTTTCCAGAAAGCATCATACCTGTGTCGCAATTCGCTACCTCTGGCATTCCAAAACCGTAGTTTTTGATGATTATGATGCAGTGCTACATTTCATTGGTGGAAAAAGTGGCAACGTATAAACCCCACCCCCTAGAAATGATCTACCACACCCTGTCCGTATTTCTAATTTAAACCCAAATGGACTGGAGATGTATTTTCAGATTCTAAAGTTATTGAAATTGAAAATGGTCCTACCTGAAAGCAATCCTGGTCCTGGCCCCTGACCAGCAACCGCAGCTGTTGAGCCACACTGGTGGAGTTATTGCGGAGTACCAACTTCTGCTGCCTTAAAACACAAAGAAGGCATACAAAGGTGCGGAAAACATTGTGAAGAGAGAAAACATGACAACCAGAAAGCTATATATCTAAGCATTGCTATAATGGCTGAATAACTAGTTATGCCTGTTGCTAAGAGCTACAGCGCACTGCGCTTTTGACATTCGGTTACTTTTACAATATTATTCTCAGTACAACCCCATCGAGCTCTGCCGCCACCTGCGCTGGTGTGCGGGGTTGTATTCAGGTTTGTATTAGAGAAAGTGAACTATGATAAACTTACATGGTCCTGCCAAGTGTGACTCCTCCCCAGACCATAAACTGCTTGTTGGAGAGAATTGGTGGCACCTGACATTGTGGGACAGTGGTGGAGTTATGGACAGCTTTCCCATTGCCCTGTGGTTGCACCTCTCCCTTCAGGATAACTTCATATTGGGGCCCAGAAGGCAGCACCAGAATGGTGAGCACACTGAAGACACAGTGGAATTGTTAGATCAGTAAGGATTCTTAAAATAAGTCAGGCAAAATGAGAGGTAATGTGTAGGATAAGATCTGACTTGTGGAAGTCAAGGAATCTGTGTGAGACTTCTAGCATGTTAGATCCTCACTGGAATCTGAGAGAAATTACAGCTTTCATAAGAAAAGTGTAATTAAGACACTGATGCGTTGAGTTTGATAGTTCAGACTGATGCAACGCTTGGTTGGAAGTGTTATTTCCTACTACTAGGTTTGGGTAGTAAAGGATTACATCGAGGGCTGAGAACCAAAGGGGCATAAGTGACATTTTGGTCAAAATTGAGTTATATATATCACCTGAAAGCTATTGAGCTCTCTTAGCTGACAAAATTATACAAGTAAAATATTTATAAATATATAGTCATTGAACAAAAACCAAATGTCTTTAACTGTGAACATATAGAAGCAGTTAGATTTGTTTTGGCTCTCCTGTAAAGTTGGTGAAATGTCACTTACGCCCCTTTGATTCTCAGCCCTTGACATGTAATTTGGATTATGCAATCACATTACAAAAATTACTTCAATATAATCAGTCTAGATTACAATAAAAAAAATGTGCAATCAGATAGTTACATAAAATATAGTATAACCTCTTTTCATGATAGCTTTACTTATGTTTTAATTTGACTAGCAGCCCAATCGTTTGTCCACTAGATCACCATCATTCAATTGCCTATGTAGTTTCTTGACAAGAAAAAGTTCAAATCAAAACCAAGGATGGAGGAGCCGTCAACGTCAACCGATAGACCTGTTCCAGTTGGATAAAATGCGTTCAGTACTTGGCAATATCGCCACAACTTTGAATTAAAGACATTGGAAAATAAGAATGTGTATGTGTACTTTTTACACAACTTGCAATCAGATTGTGTCACATGCTTCCAGCAATCCTATTGATTACACTACTGGTTACAAAAATGGGCATGTAATCTACTAAAGACCTTGGAGAAATTAAGTAAAAAGAGTAGCCTTACCTCTCAATGCATTTTTGTTTATCCTTAGGCGTGAAAGAAATCACAATTCCTTGCTCCTCTCCGGCATGCAACATAAACTCACTTGGCTTAATAGAAAAGCACTCACTGCCGTCACTGCTCTACAATTTTCAAAAAAGGCAAGACGTCAAAGAGGTTATTATTATTTAGGTTAGATATTAAGAATAATAATATAATAAATAATAATAATAATAATAAAATATATAAAGTGCATTTATAAACATTAGTGCTGTTAACAGAGTCTCGCTAATCTCTGCCATTGTCAAATGCTATTATAGTTTAATTGTCTGATGCTAAATCAAAATTGTATTATACAGTGGCTAGCTAGCTGGTTAATCAGATCAGATATGCTAAATGTAAGCCATCGAACACCATTTAATTCACAAATTATTCCAATTCATATATCAGAATTTGCCAGCAAAACATCTCATGGAAAGTTTCTGGAAATGTAATGAAAGTTACACCCCTTTGCTACCCTAGTTGCAGCCCTACTTAATATATGAAATTTGTGGAAAAATGTTGCTCAACATGCCATCAACTGCACCAGCAACAAATTGAATTAGATACCTGTTACGGTAGTTAAGTTCATATAGCTTGTCATGTCAGTCTTGCGATTAAACGGGATTAGATTTATCAATCCCTTGACAGGCCAGAACAGTGAAAGTTGTAGAAGTATAGACGTGCTACTAGTTGAGCGAGTACAAACCTTCAGTCTGAGCTGTACATTGATGTTGCCTGCATTTTTCAATGGTAGAGTCTGTTGAGTTGATTGACCAAATGGTGCCTGAAGACTAACAGTCTATGGAGAAAATATAAGAGGTAAATGAATGGCCTAAATTAGCAATGGGACGTTGCACTAAAACAAGTAAGTAAATGTACATTTCAACATCCCCTACCGGCAACCCTTCACAACACCACTATCTACAAGTCAATGGGTGTGTGTGTGTGTGTGTGTGTGTGTGTGTGTGTGTGTGTGTGTGTGTGTGTGTGTGTGTGTGTGTGTGTGTGTGTGTGTATGTATATTCGGAGGGTGTCAACGATCCTACAAGTCATATTTTGTGCACCAACACAAAATTACTGGGGGGGGGGGGGGGGGTCTCTGGCTAATCCTCTATTACCACCACTTTGCTAGTGCGGCGGTTATAACAACTTAAAGAAGTCAGCTACTAAAGCACCATCATGTCTCTGTACCTGTAAATGTCTTGGGGCATGCACTCGAGCGGTTCCAGATCTTGCCTTGAGCCCAACACTCTGGATCACACGACTAGGTCCAGGGCTGTCCACTTCAATATCAATACGTGCTGTCAATTCATCAGCAGGCCCTAGTTCTCCTGAGAAAGTTGATTGAATGTTATTTGTTTATAAGCTTCAAGATGCTTTAAAGAGCCAACAGCCTGAACCTCCTAAACAAAGCAGTAATGGTCACAGTAACAAGGAAAAACAAGTAGCTGAGATAGAGAGAAAGAAAAGAGGGAGGAGCAAGTGGAAAGAGGGGGATCACAGAGAAATAAATGAAGGCACATCAATTCATACATTGGTCAGGCTAACACATAGTATGCACGCGACGATATGTATCTATATGTAAGATTAGTGGGTTACTATGAGATTACGGAAGTAAAAAGATTAGCAGGGCTTTTAAGTAGATAGTCACGTTTACATGGACACTTTTGATCCACTTAGAAACTGAACAACGGCTCGATCGGAATAAATTCTCATATAAACAATCACCTCGGACCAAATATACCTGATTCGATCAGAATTGTAATGGGAATGAAAGGTGTGGTGTAGTCAGTTTGTATTCCAATTGTACAGCCATGTATACGGTTAATCGGATTGCCTGCTGTATCTTCTCAAGGAAAAGTAGGCAACAACGGGCTGGCTATTCGATCAAAGAATCTAAAGCACTTGAGAGCACCTGATCGGAATAGATGTAAACAGAAGGCACACATTTTTCAACTGAAATAGTTTAATCGAAATGACCCACCCCCCCAAAAAAGTCCATGTAAGTGTGCCTAGTCGTGACAATGACTGCATTTATTATGACCGCCGCTAGCATAGCTAGCAAAGCGGTCATATAGTTGTTGTCAAAGTTTTTTTTTTCTTCTTCTTTTTTCCCCCATCAATTTTTGGTCAACGATTCCCAGGACACCGTAACACCAAGGCACATGAAACTTGGTGGGCATGTAGCCCCAGTAGACTTATTTAGAAAAATTTCGTTTTGTCCCCGGGGGTCACTCCACCCCCGCGCTGCCCCCGCCGGAAGCCCAAAAACAATTTTTCCTACATAACTACCTGAACCGTGGCACCGAGGATGACGAAATGTTTATGGTAAGTTGGTCTCGAAAGCCTGCATCAACTTAGCTTATAACCAGTCATTGATATTTGCACCCCCATGGTAAAAATTGAAAATGCAATGTAATATTGCTTTAATTGCCCCTATCTTCAAATGAGATGTTATGAACTGCACCACATTTCACATGTATGATTAACCAGACACCCTCTGGGAGTATGCCAAGTTTTGTGGAATTTCATCCATGGGGGGCTATAAAATAAATGGATTTATGTGTACATTCAGGACTGTATACCCATCGGCCTGTAGATGGTAGTATTAAGCGAAGGGTTGCTCTGGGTGCTGGTTGCTACGGTCACACACACACACACACACACACACACACACAAACAAACATGCAGGAACACACACACACACACACACAAACACACACACACACACACACACACACACACACACACACACACACACACAGACAAGCACAGGCACATACACACACACATAAATACACACACAGACACATACCTACACACACACTCACCCGCACACACACACAAAAAATTACACAAACACATGCACAAACACGCCCACACACACACCTTTGAGTACATTTTGTGAGATGCAGCACTGTGTGAGACTACCGGAGCTGAGAAGTGTATGTGTGATGTACTATAGCCTGTGTGTGTGTGTGGGTGCGTTTCTGTGTGCCCGTGTGTGTGTTTGCATGTGTGTATGTGTGTTTGTACATGTTCTGTGTGTATTCTGTGTGTGTTCTCTCTTTCTCTCTCTCTCTTTGTGGGTGTATCTGTGTGTGTGTGTGTGTGCACGCGCACGCATGTGTGTATGTGCGTGTGTGTGATCTGATATTGGAGTGACAGTGACGGCAGAGAACATAGTGAACATATACACATAAAACACACACAAAAGCAGACAAGCACACACACACACACACACACACACACACACACACACACACACACACACACACACACACACACACACACACACACACACACACACACACACACACACACAGAGAAGCACTCGTACACAAAAGCAAGCGCACACATACACACACTCATTTACATACATAAAAGCAGTAGGGGATGGAGTAGGCGATGGAAACAAAAGCGTGATTGATATTTGCTCAGAGAATGTCCAAGACTGAGCGGCGGTCATATTGTGTATCGCTTTGCGGTACATCTAGTTCATTTTGCAAGAGAAAAGGCGTGCACACAATAATGCAAAATGACATGACATCTTACCAGAAATAAGTAGCTGTATAAAATCTCTCTCAAAGGACAGAAATAAAGATGCACTAAAGTAAAAGAGTATTGCTGTACCTGTGGTGGACATGTACTTCTGTGGTGCATGAAAATGGACCCATATCATGAAAACCCCAGGATTCTAAAGTCACACAAAGACATTCAAAGACATAATGAGAAATTTAAAATGAATCATCGACTAGGGTTCCTAATCATGACTTCAATTGGTTGCTATGTATGAAATGAGTGTAATTTCTAAACCTGTAAAGGTGCAGTCAGTGATGCAGAGAGGCAAAAAACATGCAGCGGAATTTCCCCCACCAAGTCTATTACATACATCAGGACACCTCAAAGGCTGTTATCTTGTTCCTGTTGCAACTATGTAGGGAATGGCCATGTCTTTATAGCACATAAAGTAAACAGTTTAAAAGAAGCCAACTTGTTCAGTTTGTTGTTCTACTTTCTTTGGTCCTGACCATGGATAGGTTACTTGTAGTTGACTCCATTGTTGCGAAGCCTGCTTCCTTCTACCGTTGTTTACTATACAAGGGTTTCTATGCAATGGCAAGGAAAAAACGTGTGTGCGCAACTATGGGGCAGGAAGCACCATAGAACAGCACAGAGCAGCACGAAAAGGGGTTTTAGTGTTGTAAACTGCACCAACTGAAACAGCGATGATTAGAGAACTTTGATAATGGAGAAGTACTGTCTACCAATTTTCTTTGTGAATGAATAATGTACCATAAATAAATAAATGTTCTTCCTTAAAATACAGGTGTCATAAGTATTCACATCCCTATGTTAAATTCCAATAGAGGCAGACAGATATGTTTTAAAGGCCAGACCAGAGACGGATGAAAAAGGATCTTTGGCCAGACGTTTCATGGATCCAGGATACTGTACATCCTGATATTCCCTTGGTCTTTGGAATTACAATCACAACACATACCCCTCACTATACCTAGAGATTAGCATGGTGTTTTTTTTTCTTTTCCGGTTAGCCTATTAGCTGGTTTGATGCTCATTGAGCTCAACGCAAATCAAACGAGCTAATAGGCTAACGGAAAACATACCCCTGTATTTTAAGGAAGCGCATATATTTATCTGTATACCTCTTTTTAGTCAACTTTAGCATGGGTTCAATAACGTATGAGCCTAACTGTATATCCTTAGAAAATGGCTGTCTCATGTAACATTGTTATTTGTATACTTGGTACTTTGTAACTATACAAATCACTACATGTACTAGAATACGAGCTGAGATCAGTTGCGTTGTTGTTGTTTTTTTTCTTAATCAGACAGGGTAGCAGTTTTCAGATCACGTCATCATTCCAGATTTGTATATGCTTAAAAAAAAATCACTGTCTCATTTTACATTGGTGTTTGTAACTAAACAACATGGTAGGTGGGAGATTATAAAGACTTCATGTAAATGTGCACACATGATACTTACATCTCCATTGCTAGCATGTAGCACATAATTGACAACAGATGGAGTAGTCCTATTAGCTGCTTCCTCAACAACTGAACTCTTGGAGAAAGTGAAGCAGCGCCAAGAAGTAGCATTCTGGAAAGAAGATGACAGGATACAGCAGAAATTTCATTTGAAATAAATGATAGGTTAGGACCAGTACGAAGGAAAATACATTTTTATGGTCTTAAATAATTCCCAATATTTTTTTGGTCATATTAAGAGGTAGCTAATTCAAAATAAATCAAAGCTCGACTCACAGCACTCATGAACAGACGAATGGGAACTATAGCATGGGTCCTGTTGAGGAGTCTCAGAGGAAGGGCTTTGGAGCTGCCAGCTGGGAGGTCTCCAAAGTCCAGACAACCTGATTTACCTATTTCTACCTGCCAAGAGTAAAAATAAATAAATAAAATAAGAAAAATCATGCATGCCTGCAATCAAGCGTCATCATGTACACAATAATTTCCAGTGTATTAGCCGCATTGTGTATAAACCGCAGGGCAGTGTTTTATGCAAGTTAAAAAAAACAAACCATATTGATACCATATTATCTGCCCCCATGTATTAACCTCATAGATTAAGACATTTTGCAAAATCAATGCATAAACCTCATCCAATTCGGGGCCCAGCAGCTTTTTTCGTGAAAAGACGTTTACTAGCGCAGCCAGATGGTATATTCATATATACAGTAATCACTGTAGCTGTGCAACCAGATGATATATTCAAGGGTAATGTCCAGGGTAACGCCCAAGCTTCCACGAAGAATAGGATTTGATTAAGTTGAGGCAACAATTCAGTATAAGATGACAATTTTCTTAAAGGCTACTCAGAGTAGCGAAAAAAAAATGTTATTTTTTATTTTACTGTCTATGGAGAAAAACAAGTGAGTCTGAAAGCCATTGGACCCGGAAAGAGATTTATTATTATTACGTCGTCATTACTTAATAACCGCATAGGGAAATTACAGTACTACATTTTACTGTAAACAAACATACAATCAGTATGTACACTTACCTCCACAGCAGGATTCTCTGCCACACCACCAAATAATATGCGCTTGGAAAACAACTTGGCTCTAGTCACAGTCTCTGGCTCAGCTGAGGCTGGCCACGACTGCACATTAAGTGTGCACTGGTACACACCAGGTCGCGGTGCAATGAACAAGACCTTCTGTTCTTCAGTACTCTTTGGGCAGACAACAGTCTTATTCTTCACAACTATCCATTGGTAAGGGATCAAATCCACCTGTAAAAGAAAGTCATCATCATCCATCATCATCATCATCATCATCATCATCAATCAATCAATATATCAAATCTAGAACTTCTGTGCCTTACCTGTTCCCCATCAATAGACAGACTGGAAATGGAGATGCTGACCTGCAGCCAACGATCCGTAGGGTTGAATATGCTAAGGGGTATCTGTGAGGCAATTCCCACACAGCAAGGACTGGGGAATTTAAGTTCATCGGGCACAACCACAGAGGCTGGATAACAGATGGATCAGACAATTTGTCAGAAAACAACAACAGTAAAACACCACATTTCACCTGTCTGTATACAAAATCTGTCTGTCCATATGTGTAACCTATAACATGTATGTCTGTCCGTACAATACAACTGAAAAGTTAGTCATTTTTCTCTCATCATTGTGCACACCAATACTCCACAAAAAAAACAGCATAAGAAGAACAGCCGCGAATGATGACATTTAACAACACCTTAGTGAATCTGCTAATGAGTTTTTGTGGGACCGTCTTAGATTGAGGCCCGATAATATTAATTATCCATAAACTACACATTTTGTGAAGTTCTCCAGAAACAAGTCATGCAAACAGCAAAATGCAAAATGTCTCACCTTCAAGATCTGTGAAGTCTATGGGTCCCCACTGTGTAATACCTTGCTGACTGCAAGTTTTGCTGAAACACTGGCGGGGGTTCTGAATTTGGGCACAGTTGAGATACCCCCCAGGTAGGCCAGGTAACATGGGATAGATAGCACCATGCCCTCCACTTAAATGATTAGACATGTGTGGGGGCACCTCTCCATCCAAATATTGCTGCGCTGAGTGAGTACTGAAGACGGCACCTCTTGAAAGAGGAACTGCTGCTGTTCGTGGGGCATCCATCAACGCAACATGGGAGGTATAGTTAGCAACGGGAGGAGCATACCGCAGATCAGATGTCATGTAGGCAGAGGATGTAGGGGCAGACTGCATACCAAGGCCAGAAATACCAAGCCAATGCGGAGAGACAATGGATCTCGGATCTGTGCCAGTGATGCCTCCTTGCTGGTGTTGGATGTTGAGGTTACTAGTGTAGCCTGAATCACCAACATATGCACAGTGGCGAATCTCAGAGCAGTTCTTGGTTGGCCTACTGTCTGGTGGAAAGTCTTTAGTCCCTTGATGGAAATTACAGCCATTCTGACTGTATGCTCCCTGACCATAGATCTGTTGCGTAGGATCCGAAGTTTTGAACTGAGTGTGATTTGGGCTCATGGATGGCTCAAGACAGTTTCCAGAAGAATCTTGGAAAACGCCTGCCCAGTCTTTTCTCAATTTCACTCCCTCTTCCTCAGGGGTTGGGCTGGCCCTAATGATGGTGGTGCTGAGTTCCATACTGGTGTTTTTCTAAAGTAAAAAAAAAGAAAAAGCAGTTAAGGTTAACCAGCTAAACTACCAACTATGCAATGCTTTATCTTTTAAAACAAGACATTGTTAGAAGTAACCATTAAATATCAATATACATGAGTTTCTGTACATTTCTTTACTCATTATGGTGAGTAGACCTCACTCTGACCCTCTGTATACAGGTTGCAAGTAAACAGTACATGATATACTTGCATTAAGCACAGGTATATTTGTTTACTTACAGTATATCTACATTGATGGAAACATTAGTCTTCAAAGAATGTGTTAAATAAATGTAATAATTAACACACTGGTGGTATAACTGATACTGTAATGTCACTGCGAAGGTCACATTCGCAAAGTAAGTTCCAGGAATGTAACAGTTCAGAAATTGTCAAAACGAACCATCAAAATTACTAGTATATGGGCCTACATTTCAGCCTTCAAAGGAATGAAGCAGAAATGATTACCCGTGTTCAGACAGTTTATCTAATCAATTTTGAATGGCTATTCAGTTAGATTCTAATCTTCGGATCAGTTTCATTCTGATCATGGTGCTTTTATGAGTATTTTTTTTTTTATTCCAATTCCAATTCTAATCGGATTAAATGTGAGCATGTAAACCCACTTTCTCAGCAAACAAAATATTTTATCCCCCTTAGCCTCTAATAAATAATGAAAATACTGTGGAATAATGAATCATATACTTATACAATAAGGTGAAAATTGTATTACAATTCCCGAAAACCTTATTATAAAAATCTAACTGCTTGAAATCAGTCAAGACACCATCAAAAGCCTCGAGCTCTATGAGCATATCAAGAAAGAAAAAAAAGGAGGGGACTGGGACAAGCTTTTTAATTCTATTGTTTTGCCCAAGACACAGCAAGTTGTTCAAAGAACAACAAATCTACCTTTTGATCTGGAGTACCATGACCATCATTGATGGAGAGGTAAGTAAGTCGGCTCATGCTGAGGTTGGACATTTGTGGCTCTGGAAAGGGAGTATTTCTGGGGCAGGTCTTCAGGAGGTCCTCTGATGACTCATATGATGAAACTCTAAAACACATGTAAGAATATGTATCTATATGTTTGTTTGCTTGATTACTTAAAGTTTACTTGACATGGACATTGCACGTTAATATATGTAATATGAATATGCCAGAATTAGCCAAAATTGCTATTTTACAGCTGTTGTCCATGGGCCAGTGATAAAATGTCAGATACACCGAACAGAAAATGCATATCATGATTTATGATAGTAAATCGTAAATGTTAAAAGGACACAAACATCATAAAACAAGCAATAATAATATACTGATTTGTCTACTGTGACAGTCTTACAATGGAGTGTCGAGTACATGTACCGAGTAGTTTTGATACGTGAAAGCATTCCTGAGATATGATTTACATCCTGTTTCCAACTTTGGCCTGTCAGTGGCGTTAGAGCGCTCGAGGTGCCAACATGAGCTAGGTGAATTTAATCATGATAATGTCCCCAATCAGTGTGCCAAATTGCACAACCTTTTACCAGATGGTTCTATGGGCTGCCATAGGCCATAATGGGATGGGAAAGCGTACAAACACAATGGGTGCCTACAAAGCTTCTCTGCTTGGTCCCCAATAAGATAGGGAATTTAAGAAGAACCATAGTGTGCTGCTTAGGCCCTCAATTATTTGCTACAGTATATCTGGTTTGCCTGTGTAAAAATCCCTTCAACACGAGCTGTTTGAAATTCATTTTTCTGAGATGTCATCGGTGCACTGCAGAGTTCCCAAATCTTTCAATATCAATTTCAAGGACTTCTAGACCCATTTCTCTTAAATTCAAGATACCTTGTTCTTAAATACAGAACAAGGTTAATTGCTGTTACAGCTGTTATACTGTTACAACTTTTAAAATGAGAGTTACAAGACTTTACAGAAGCTCAGAGACAACAATGACAGAGAGGCTTGAATGTATACTTAACATTTCTGCCACAACATCTTTGCATCATTTTACAATAATCATCATGGCCTATGTAGTATTTGCCTTTCAGAACCCCAACTTTCTGAAGCAGAAATCCTGCCATAATGTCGACTGCTTATGTTGTTCATAATCTGTCTTATATCATAGTAGTGTGGATCATGTTATAGTGTGGATATGTTGAAAAGGGCCATCACTTGATTTTCACAGGAGAGAAAGAATGTATCGTCTATACACCTGTAAGACTTACCCCTCTTTGGTGTGGATAGAGGTCTGGCTAGGGCTTGAGTGGGTCAGAGGAGAAGTGGAGGGCCTAAAGGAAGACTGTGCATGCATTGGAGCGTTGAGCTCAGGAGAGGACTTCAATGCATCTGCTAGAGACACAAAATTACATAATGGCATTAGACAAAGATCAAAATGTTATGCTCAGATGTAAAATAACAGTTTTCATATACTATATGCTACTGAAGCACCACTTTCTTATTTTACCATTATTAAAGTATGGTGTGTCAATGTAGTCACGACAACTAAAAGACATGACAGGATTTCGGTGTTACATTATAGCTGGTTGACAAGGTTTCTAGATTTATTTTTAGTACAACAGCTGGTCATTACCTTCTGCAGATCCCCGACTGTCCAAAGCTGGAGTGCTGCAGACGTGAGAGGAAACTTCTCGGAGTTTCACAGTAGCATCATTCTTGCTCCTATCTGTAGCAGGGTCTGTAGCTACCTCTGATTTGGCTGATCCGGGTTTGCATTCTGCCAAAAGTTTAGATTTGACAGTGGACCCTCCAGTGTTTGGCAAGTCACAATTCAAGGAACTTGACATTTTCAATGCAGTTGGTAATTCCTTAGGTTGAGAAATAACAACATTCCTTCCATCCGACTGAGAAGTTGTCAGATTATATAGGCTTTCTTCTGTCCCATCAGATGATATAGATAAAATCCTCGAAGAAAATGTTCTAGTCCGCTCATTGAATGGGTTTTCAGCCTCAGTAGAATTCCTAGTCGCAGCTTCGAGATCATTTTCAAAAGGAGGTTCAACTATCCCATGGGAGATATCCCGGCCATTAGTCAAACCAAGAAAGTCGACACAGGACGGGGAACTATATACATCGCCGTCACTGGCTGAAAGTTCAACTCTCTTCAAATATTTCTCCATATCAAATGCACTAATATTACCTACAATATTTGTCTTGGCTGCCGCAGTCCTGCTGCTAGGATCAGGCAAAATGCTGGCATCTTGGTCATCCTTTGTTGTCTGTTTAACCTTGAAGTGACTCTTCTGAGACAGCTCAATAATCATAGCAGCAAGCTGGGCTGGATCAGAACTGACGGAGGCATTTGCAATTGCAGAAGCAATTGTGCTAATGCTTAGCTGTACATCATTAGGGCTCTCCGGCAAGTCTGTTCTTAAAACTGTGGTCTCCTTAGAATTGCAATCCTTTCCCAGCATTACCGTGTCATTGAAACCCTAGAGGTTAAAAACAATGTTGTTTGTAACTTTAATGCCTGCTTTTGAACTTGGAGACATTCAGAATGAAGGTCAAGTCATCGGTGAGAGGCAATCCCTAAAATGTGCTCCACATATCAACACAGAATAGACTCCAATTACACTAGCACTTCAGTTTAGGATTTGTACCAGTCTAACAGAAAACACTTGTAAACTAAAATTATCATTCAAAGGTACAGTCTGCTGGGATTTAGCAAATTACAATATTACTACACATAACAAATAAAACTGGGAAATTGGATTTCTGTACTTGGACTTGCAGTGTGAACATCTATTCTTTATTAACTTCACAAGCAGATGACGTGGTCTTCATAAGCCTACCTTTAAACTGCCCTTGTCCGTTAGTGCAGATTGGACATCAATTTCGGTTATGGTTCTGTCAACATTGTCCTCCAGGGTTTTCTCCAAGTCTTCTATGCTTACATGAGGTAAAGTTTATGAGTAAATAATGATAAAATTATGATAAAATTACCTTTCTGTTATACAACTCCTTTACCTAATGCTGAATCATATGCAAGTGTGCAAAGAGAGAAGAAATTTGTCAGGGCAAGCGGGAAAAAAAAGAAACTGGACAAAAATTTAAGTGGCTTGGGACAGACAACCAAATGTACCTATCCATTTATCTTTCAGCAAAAATATTGTTTTGTTGAGGAGAGAGGAGCATTTAAAAAAATACTAATATTCCTTGCAATTTTCTGGTGCATGTTTATACAAAGTTGAAAAGGCTCAGCAATAAAACAACATACCAGGCAAAAGGTTTTGTATGACAATGATGAGACAAGTAGGACTGATTGGACAATATAATTTTGTGAACTGGCACGGAATACCTTAACCTGTATACCTTCAGCATAGACATCTTAACAACTGAGGGACTATTGTATTGTTTAGTCACGAACAAGAAGAACTTGGGGGGCAAAACATTGCTTGATGGATTATAGATTTACAACAGATCACCTAATATCCCACCTGCATTCATTGGCTCATCACTAAGAAGAATAGTTTCACTGTGGAAAGAGCTGCCCCTGGAGGAAAAATCTGAAGGTCGTATTAGAGCAAAGGGCTCCCTCTTCTCTGGAGATGTTATGATGTAACCAAATGAGGGCTAGAAATGCAGGAGAAAAGAAATAATCAAGCACTTCATCCCAACCGACCAGCATGAAAAACAACCACATGAAAATACCAACAAGATGTGGCAAAAAGTTCTGGTGGAGATATCACTTTTTAGTAATACCTACACAGAATGGTGATGTGTGTCTAAACCAGCCATCACAAAAAATAGACAACTTCATATGAAACAAAAGTGGCCCCTTTTAATGAATGCGTCTGAAATGTAAGTCAGGCATATTCGTTTTAAAGTAGATCATCATGTTAGTGTAAGGTTTTTGCAATACTCTTGCATTTAAAACATGAGTAGAGCCACAATCATACAAATATTGGTTGTAACAGACAACAGGAAAAACACACCCGTTTAACAGTGTCCTCTTCATTCCCAAGGCATCCTAAGGCTTCTGATCTCTGCTGGAAGAATTCTCCCAAAGACAGCCGCTGATAACTATGATTTCCTTTCTCAAAGTCAGAAGAGATTTGGGAAGCCCTCATGAGAATATGACTACTTGTTGGCAGCTTCCAGGAAGAATCTCCCATACCCAAGCTACCATTAGCCTCCATTTGCTCCTCCTAGGGGAATAAAGCATTGCGTTTCCCAAATGTACAGTACAAGACATACCTAGAGACACACACACATTTCAACTAAATAATTGTCCTACACCACATTTCACATTGTTGTAAAAAAAATCCATGTTACAGTAGATCATTGAAAACATAAAGCAGGGCAAAAACACAACTAATCTTAACTAACAATAATGAAAGTATTGTTATAATACTCACAAAAATACATAACATTTCCACAGCATTTATATGGGGCAGGAGTTTATTTCACTGTAAGGGTCTTACATATTGGCAATTATAAAGGGACTTCAATTTGTTGAAGTCTCTGCCATTACTGTAAGTTTTACAGTATTTCTGTAATAATACTTGCAACAATATTAATAAATCTACCTGTAAAAAACAACACTCTAATTGAGTGTCAAAATTAAGGAGATGCAGACCTGAATGAATTGGTGTTCTTTATCAAACACTTCTTGGTCCTCTGTGATTTTTTCAATGGCATTACCTAAGTGCAAAGATCACATTGGTCAATATCAACAATAAAAATAAAATAAATATAAAGTAACATTTGGGCCCCGAGTTTGGCGATAACGTATCACCAGCAAGTAGAAATTGCCAACGGGAAGGTGTAATCAAACACAATATTTAAGCAGGTTGAACCAGGCTGACGTTGATTAATAAAGATCTGGTTAAAGAGACCCTATGCAACTTTTTCATAGTCATAAAATCGCTTAGAAATCGTTGTTTTGCTTGACTGACCAGTTTTATCGAAAACAGTACAGTAATTTCCCACATATAAGCCGCATTATGTATAAGCCGCAGGACAGTGTTTTATGCAAGTGAAAAGAAACAAAACCATATTAACACCATATTAACTGCCCCCCTGTATTAACCTCATAGTGGAAGAAATTTAGCAAAATCAATGTATAAGCCACGGCTAATAGTCGGGAAATTACGGTAATATTTCCTCCCGCCCCCAGTGTCCCTATACGCTATTGCAACTTCGCAGTTTGTTCAGGAGACGATCGTTCCCTGTTTACATCTGGAAGGCTGAGACGCATAAAGAACAAGAAGAACCACGCTTGCAATTTATATATTTATATATAGCCTATATATGTGTAAATATACACGCTAAAGCTGTCGGGGAAGCTCTGCAGAGAAATATGCAAGCAAAAAACGAGCGAAAATGAAAAACGAAACCGAAACTTAAGATGAAATCGCCAATCCTGCATAGTTTCTCTTTAAAGCCGGCCAATAGCTGTGTTGAGCTATACCTTTAAATGGAACATGTCAGGCGAGATTATAGTAGCCTTGTATTTCTTCTGATCTTCCAAACAATTAAATTCATGAAAACCTAAAAACATGGCTGTAGTTTTTCAGGCCTGTTTTGATTTTTGCTTTGCAGACTTGAGTCGCGCTGAATCACATTTGATCTCCAATGGATTTCCCGATGGGATAGCCTAGGCTACTCTATGATACTGGCAAAAATGTTGGCTGTGACGTTAGTGCTGGAGATAATGGCTGCTATCGCTCACTGCCTCAATTTTACTCCTTTTTCACCTTTCTAGTAGCCTAGAAATCTAGACGCCCCTAGCGGCAGCAAATGTAATTTGGCTGGCGGGGCAGTCTAGGCACGATCCATAGAGCCAGGGAGCTGAGAACTCGAAAAAATCAGCGGGCCAATCACAGCGTGTATAGAGTCGGTGGGTGGGCTTAACATAATGGTGACTGACATGCGACCAGAAGTTGCGACAGAAACGCATCCTGTTATTTGAAAACAAGAAGATGATTCGTTTGGCGTTATCCTATTGCGTGGAGAGGGAAGGTTACGCATCCTGCTACTTGAAAACAAGAAGATGATTCGTTTAGCGTTATCCTATTGCGGGGAGGGAATTTGAAAGACAACTGTTTATCCCACCCCTCCGATTGAGCCCTGTCTACGGTGAGTGTCCAGACCCTACATCTTGATGTGGGTCTGGCTCGTCAGGCTTGGTCAGGCTCGTCAGGCTTTCTAGTGTTATTTGCACACTTTGTCATTGTGTCAAGAGCCGAACAACTAAATAAGGGTGATTGAGTTTTCCATACCGCTGAAAAGACAGTAGCTTCTCAATTTTTAAGATGTGGGTATGTTAAGCTCTTTAGCGATCTCCAAAGCCATTAGCTGTATGATGGCTCTGGTAAGGGGCTTTCAGTCATTACATTTTTCAGTCAGAAATCCACTCCAATCCAAATCTCATCAATCTGTTGGAAACGGACGCTTTTAGGATCACGGAACTTGGTGATGGTTTTAATATGGCCTTTCTGGGCTCGCCATCACATTAATGATAATATTTTACAATTGGTATCATCACTCCTTCTCAATTGTTGGTTAGCTTGACCTACTTTTGAACCACTTTGTTTGAGATGCTTTTTTTTTGTCTCTCCATCATTCAGGCTTGTACCACTGTAGTATTGTGGCTGTTCAGTTAATATCACACACTTGTTACAAAATTCCAATATGGCACAATCTAAAGGTTTTTCCTTTTTTGTGTCTTGGCCCTTAATATAAAACAACCCCACATTTTTTGATTAAAAAAATAATAATAATTAAAAAAACACTTGTCTTATATTCCGGCCAACACAGCATTTGCCGATAGACATAGCTTGACATAGCTTTTCCTGAACTTCCCATATCACAGGAGACCTTTAAAACGCCTGAGCGAGAGAAAAGTCTTCATGAAATGGAAACACTGTGCGAAACTCGGGCCCTTTTTACATTTTAGTTAAAATGTCTTTACTTACTGCCAGAGACAAAGTCTTCTTTTTGAAACTGGCTGCTTAGTTCCTTAGATGGATTGCTTTCTAACTCCTTTTCAAATGAGGAGTAGTAGGCCAAATCTGTCACCCATTTCCCCTCTTCATTCTGGTACACAACACTCGGTTTTTCATCTTCATCTAAAACACAAAAAGGAAATTACAAATGAGACCTTTATGCAAGCATTCTTCTTGATTATTAGGGTCATCTGAGAAATACGTCATACTCTTTAAGAAGATCATACATTGTTGCTTCTAATCTTATTGAGATTTAACCTTGGTGGAAGTCCATATCCTCAGGGAAGTTGCTCCAACTTCCAGCCTCCTCATCATGAAAACTTTGAGAGAGATATTTGGGATCCAATGAGGGATCTTCAGAATCCTCCCTACTTCCTTGCAGAGGTTCAAGGAATACACAGGACACCCCAGAGGCACTTCTGGGATTCCCCTCTCTGACCGATAGTTCATCCACCACATGCGTGTTCTGGAGCACCTTAGAGAGGTGGAAACTACTGAGGTTGCCGTTTGACATGAAGGCTGTGCTGTCCCTTGTATCCTGCATTCCAACAATAACAAAAAAAAACTAGTTAATGTGTGTGTGTGTTGCTTCTACAGCAAACAGCATTGTTTGCTGTAGAAGATTCTCACTAACACTTTTTGCCAAATATGCAATCCATGATTTTAATCTTTACATTTGTTTACATTACTTTACATTTGTTCATCAAGTTTCTCTTTACAGTCCTTCACACATGGACACTAAAGCCAATTATAATATCAACTCTGTGGTCAACTCCACCTGTAAAACACGCAAATAGTGAAGCTACGGTTTGTTGGTGAATTCAGTGAAGTTTCTTCCTTCTTAACAAAAAAATCTCAAAAATACAGCACAGTTACCAGACCAGCATATATTGAAGACAGTGGAATACATATCTGGTTTCTCCCAAAGCACTTGTAGTGGTATTACAATTATAATGCTATCAAAATGTCACCATGAAATGAAAACAAAATGAAAACAATTAGGCTACAGCAGGATATAACTGTAGTGTTGTGTTCCTTAAAGAGGATATTGAATGGATTAATTGAGTATTATACTGTGCTCTCTGATGTTAGAATAGTATATGTTCAACTTGAAAAATAAACTCAATTGCAATTGTACAAGCCCCATTAAAACCTTATATTTAGGCTGGGTATTGAAATGGTCCTTTTGACTAAATGGCACCCTCTTTGGCAACCCCAATTGAATTTCAATGACTTTGCGATATTTGACATCACAAGTAGGCTTTTTTCTAATTCACCTAAGTTCAAGATTTTCATATGAAGGAGGGCACAACCATGCCTCATGTTAATGATAGCTCTTTGGTTATGCACAACCTCTCCTAATTCATCAAAACTAAGACAAAAAATATTTCCATTCTACGTCACCTTTAGGTGCTGCAACAATTAGCTTTACTCATAATCATCAACGGAACAGGTTACAACAGACTTGATAGCGGTGCATACATTAATGAAAAAAATCTATTAGTTGCAATCAAAGGACATAGGGCGCTACACTAGAATCTTTGGTTGCAATCTATAGAAAACTATTTTTACGCTTATTAATGGAGCGTAGCCTAGTTGCTAGACATGGTTCATGTGAGTAAGACGTTTAACAATAGTGTACTATTACATGCAAATCACCTTAAAGGTATTTAAGTGAGTTCTTGCACCATCCTCAGGTATACTGGCTGTGGGCAAAAAAGCAGAGGAGAATAGATGGTGTTCATTGCTGTCTGCGCCCATGCCATCCACAATGTCTATAACCCTCTCATTGTTGGTAGGTCTGTCAGAAGGAGATTGAGGATGGGTGGTGATGCCTTCATTAATATTTTCCTCATTCTCATTACTACCTTCTCTTCCAACTGCACCTGCAAGGATTGGCAAAATGTTAGTGGCAGAATGTTATCATTTATGTTATCAGAATGTTATATATACCATACCCTAAATACCTGATACGATGAATACACTCTAGGTGGCAGAGGATCTGTTAAACACTGGGCTCTTAGCAGAGGTATGTGTCCTACAGAGTGCCATTCTAGCTTGAATTGTGTATTCTCTTGTCTTCCCCATGTTGGACAGTGACTAGCACATTTTACATCGGTGTCATTTTGTAGGGGTGGCAATAATTATGGATTGTGGAGGGAGGGGAGAAGAGAAGAGAAGAGAAGAGAAGAGAAGAGAAGAGAAGAGAAGAGAAGAGAAGAGAAGAGAAGAGAAGAGAAGAGAAGAGAAGAGAAGAGAAGAGAAGAGAAGAGAAGAGAAGAGAAGAGAAGAGAATTCAACTTTGGAGAACATCTGGAAATCATCTGCATTCACCCGTCACTGGTGGTGTGATGGTCTGGTCCTCCTCAAAGTATCTGTGTTCACTTTCCAAGCTCTTAAGCAGTGGCACGTTACTCCCTCCGCCTTCTAATCCAGGCCTGAAGTTGAATCGCTTGCACTCCCCTTCCTTAAGAGACACAAAAGTCCAGCCGGAAATGTCAACTTAACCTTAAAGTTATGTCAATTCACCAGTCATTTGTTTCACCTTATAAATCAACCTAATAAATGTGGAGGTGATAATACGAATAGCGATGATATGAATAATTACATCAGATGATACTGCCATCTTAGGGTTAATGAAGAATGACAACATTTCATAATAATTATATCATGTATTATGTAATAATATATTTTTCTTCTCTCCCCCATGAGATGCTTACAACTCTATCTTTGAGGAAAATACTCTCTTTTGCTACAGACAAATCATTTAGGCCTACCATTTAAATTAAAAAAACAAAAGTTTCACAACCACTTTGTGAGTTTCACAACCACTGATTTTTACCGGTTGACAAGAAGATTTCCATACTAATTGTTGACTAGACATCCATTCTGGTGCTAACACTACAAGCAATGCTTGACTGTAAAATGCAAAAATCTGCAACATTTCAGCAACACTTTACAAACGAAACACATGGGTCTCTAATGGACCTTTCCAGTCTGTCAATCAGATGAATCTAAAAACCAATCAAACTGTCAATTTTCCTGAAACTCCTCCTTTTATCCTTCAAACAGACAGTGGTGGTGTGTGTAGATATCAGTCACAGGAGGGCAATAATCAGCTAAGCTAACAACCTACAGAAGTACAAGTTAAAGGGGTGATAGAATGGATGAACAGAGCATTTTATCTTGTTCTGTGATGTACACAGAAGATATGCAACTTAGGTCAGTCCAAGAAATGCTCAGATGTTACCTCACAAGCCCAGTTACAAGTAATGAATTGGATGCATAATTATTACTTAATTTTCTCCTTAATATTCAAATAGAGGTTTAGAGCAAAAGATGTGAAAAGAGACACAGACAGACAGACAGACAGACAGACAGACTCACTGCTGAGATGCCCAGGCCCTCTACTTGTCCTCTCTGCATAGCTGAGGGCACGATCGTGTCAAAGTACAGTTGCAGCTCATCTTGAAGGTTTTCAGCATCAATATCCTCATCTAAATAAAATGTTAATGTACAGACGATAATAGATTTTGTGGTATTCTATTTCCTTTAATTCAAATTACCCACTACTACCTATTTTGATTACTTCTGTTGATTGCCAATTGAACGTCCGTGTACCATCATTCCCTGGTAATCTAATATTGCATGAGATGGTAGTAGTAGGCCTATGTATTGTTATGCTAAGGTCTCCGTTTTCACTAACTTGAATGTCAGTACTCAGTTGTAAGTCACTTTGGATTGAAGCACCAGGGGAAAAAAGTAATAAAAGTGTAAATAAGGGGAAAACCCCATATGTGACCCTGCAAAGCAAAATCAGTAGCTTGTCGCACAATACTATTTTGAGAAAATCCACAATAAACAAACTTCTGGGTTAAAATGTTGAATTTCACGTTTTGGCATAATTCGACAGTACACAGTCTACAGTTTCACATCGTGAACTCATTTCACAGAAAAACATATGTTTTGACTGTTCAACCCGGTGAAGATTCAAAACATTAGCAGTCATTCCCGTTGTCCACGCCGCTTCAAACGTTGATTTCTCCTCTTCTGGCATATTGTGACGGGACAACCATGTCAACTTTGGATGCGGTTATCTTAGCGATCGTTTCTGTAATACCTTCGATATACATATCGTTGCAAAGCTTAGTTTATGGTCGTTCATGTGAGCACAGCACAATAACTTAATTTTGTAGATTTTACCAAAGCGACTGGTTTGGCTTTGCAGGGTCACATATTACCATGTTTATATTAATGAAGGCAAGAAGCAAGATAGCAGACCTGACAGTCCTGTGGTGGAGATTCCAGATTTTGATTTTGATTCTGATTCTTCAAGATTGACTTTTACCAGCATATCTGAGAAACATTTATCAGCAAAGAAGTTCTCTGCATCACCTCTGCGAAACAGAAGGGATAAAATAGGTAAGAAGATTAAAAGAATATGAAGATAGAATTACAAATATCTAGCCGAATTACAGAATGAGGCATGAATGTTTTGGGTGGTAAGTGAAAATAAATACATTCTGACATTTGATAACAAATCACATATTTACACAGCAAATTACACTATATGTAAGGGATAACGGCCGACGAGGTGACCGGTTCGATGGAAATAATGGCTAGGTGGAGGTCTAGAACTCCGGCGACGTGCGAAGCACGGAGACGGAGTTACCTCCGCCGTGCCATTATTTCCATCGAACCGGTCGACCTCGAAGGCCGTTATCCCGCTTATCTCCCGTTTGTATTCATGACCTGTATATTTAGAACATAGTTTTATTCCACCGTTGCGTCCGTTAACATCGCTAAAACTGTCTTGACTGTGGGACTACTTTCCGCCACATATCAATTTTCTACTTGCAGGACAAAACTGCCGTTACTAGTTCTAAATGGATGGTTGCTATGGCCAAAAGCCAGTCGTTAGTTCTAAATGGCTGGTTGCTACGGCCAAAAGCCAGTCGTTAGTTCTATCTCTCCCGTTGTCAAGCGGGCATATCCCAGGATTCTGATTAACTTTAACTTTGAAAGATCGCTACTTTTATAGCTTACATGGCATCCAACTAGCTACAATCCACCTCCGTCATATGCTACAATGTTACTATGGTTCTGCACGTCTATATTTCAGCTTGGATGCAACGTGACAGTTCTTTAAAACTTCGCAACGAGTTTGGCGAATTAATATTCAAGTGTGATACGGGAACTACTTCAGAGGTAGCAGGTTATACGAAGTTAATGGCCACCCCATCAGCCAATCAGAGAAGAGAATTCCATTGTTGAGGGAGATAATGCCAAAAGTATTCGCTCACCTACCTTGGCACACATATGAACTTCAGTCACATCCCATCCTTAATCCATAGGGTTTATTTTGACGTCGGTCCACTCTTTGCAGCTATAACAGCTTCAACTCTTCTGGGAAGACTTTCCACAAGGTTTAGGAGTGTGTTTATGGGATTTTTTTACCACTCTTTCAGAAGTGCATTTGTGAGGTCACACACTGATGTTTGAAGAGGCGACTGGCTCTCAGGACCAGCTCTAATTCATCCCAAAGGTGTTCTACTGGGTTGAGGTCAGGACTAGTCAAGTTCATCCACACCAATATCTGTCATCCATGCCTTTATGGACCTTGCTTTGTTCACTGGTGCAGAGTCACGTTGGAACAGGAAGTGGCCATCCCCAAACTTCCCACAAAGTTGGGAGCATGGAATCGTCCAAAATCTCTGGGTTAATGCTGAAGCATTCAGAGTTACTTTCATTGGAACTAAGGGACCAAGCCCAGCTCAGGGATGACCCGTTCCTGTTCCAACATGACTGTGGACCAGTGCACAAAGCAAGGACCCTAAAGGAATGGATGACAGACTTTGGTGTGGATGAACTTCACTGGCCTGCGCTGAGTCCTGACCATAACCCAATAGAACACCATTCGGATGAATTAGAATGGATCGTGAGAGCCAGTCGCCTCGTCCAACATCAGTGTGTTACCTCACAAATGCGCTTCTGAAAGAATGGTCAAACATTCTCCTAAACCTTGTGGAAAGTCTACCCAGAAGAGTTGAAGCTGTTATAGCTGCAAAAGGTGGATCGACGTCATAATAAACCCTATGGATTAAGGATGAGATGTGACTGAAGTTCATATGTGAGTCAAGGTAGGCGAGCGAATACTTTTGGCAATATAGTGTATATAGGTAAATCTGAGAATTGAGTGTAAAGGTTAAAGGGTACAGTCTTGTTGCCCAAGTAAACTAAAGCTATGGAATACTAAGCAGAATGTAAACTTCTAATGTTAATACTGTAATATGAACATTCAAGGACACACAAAGACAAGACACACTGCTTTGCACAGCATTGTCTGCCCCACCTAAAATCCACAGAATTGTAGCAGCAGGTTGGTTGCCAACGACATTAAACTACACTGAACAAGTGAAGCAAACAAAAATAATCTTTGCAGTAAATAAAACACTGCAGCTGAGCTTACACTGCAAGATGATCAGCGAATGTATACCTTTGAGTACGCACTTATTATTTGCAAATACCTGTGTATCAGGCTTGTGCAAAATTCAGAATTTATTGAATCAATTCAGTTCTTGAATTTGAATTGAATTTGAATTGAGGTCAAAAACAGGACGCAGAATTACAATTCAGATTTGAATTAAAAGAAGTAGAATTGAAATTCAATTAAACTCGAATAAATTCATACACAATTTTAATTTAAGGGTAGTGTTTAACAACAAAGTTTCTCAGTATGTCAGATATGATTGCATCAAACACATTTATAACTTAGAGGGCATCGAATGGATGAATTGAGTATTGCACTGTGTTCTCTGATGTTAAAATAGTGCATTCAACTTTGATTTGAAAAAAAAAAAGAAAAAACTACATTTCAATTTTATAAGCCCAATAAAACCTTATATCTAGGCTGGGTATTGAAATGGCGCCCTCTTTCGCAACCACAATTGAACTTCAATGGCTTTGCGATATCTGACATCACAAGCAGGCTTTATTCTATTTTGCCCATTTCTTAGTGGCTATTTCTAAGTTCAAGATTTTCATATGAAGGAGGGCACATCCATGCCTCATGATCATGATAGCTTTTTGGTTATGCACAACCTCTCCTAATTTATGAAAACCAAGACAAAAAACATTTCCATTCTATGTCTCCTTTAAAACAATAACCATTTACATTTCCAAGGTAACCTTCCCAAAACTGAATGTATGTGGGATTCAGCATTTTTTCTGTTCCAATTCAACTTCTTATGGGGCAGTCAATTCAATTCCAATTTCAATTCATGAATTGAATAGAGGCCAATTCTAAAATTCAGAATTTTGCACAAGCCTGCTGTGTACTACAAAGTAACTGATAAATTAAGATAATCTCAGCTAAGCAGCTAAAGCTCAGCTCTTACAAGTTTGCCAACCCAGCAGGCTGCTGTTTTGGGGTTGTTGGGGTTAGATCCAATCAGAAACAGAGCAGGGTCAGGAGCTGACAGAATACAGGTGGTGAGGGGAAAAAAACATGGGCAAACCACAAAGTTCTGACTGAGAAATGTCTAACGGGAATATGGCTGTAGCATTTATGTCTAAGCCAGTACTTTGTCTCATATTTCCTAATGTTTCCTATCATATTATGGTCATTGAGATTGACTGATTGATACCGTTAGCCTAATTTTGAGCAAGAAGTGAAATTCTTCAGCGGGTGAATACTCACAAGTCATCCTTGAAGCTTAGAGCAAATCTTTGCTTCTCCTCAGATTTCAGAGTCTGTTCAAGAGAGAATTTATCTTCTAGGTAAGATGCTTGAGTATCTGTTATTCTGGAAAAAACAATGATGGAGATGGAAATGTTTAACTAGAAACACGTATCTAACTAGCATTAAATGCGTATCACACATGTCCTAGTGCTGTGAAATCATATAAAATGTGATGCAATCTTGAAACTGAGGCTTTTTTTTTACTTTACTATTCATATATATATATTCAGATATTATAGACTGACTGTGTCCTCGCATAATGTGTGATGTAATTAGTATCATTTGATCTCCTCTACCTACTTTTTCTACCACTTTATCCTCCTACCACACTTTGACTAGTAGTTATAATGTCTGCACTCGTATCCTCTAGTAATAGTATTGACAAATGCAGTAGTCATTTCAGGCTAAGGTCTCCCCTGTAACGTACAGCTCCTCTGTAAGTCACTTTGGATAAAAATGTCTGCTAAATGAATAAATATCTTATAAATCATTGTCACCCCTCTTCTAATGTTGTGTAGCCTAAGTGTTTGCTTTGTGTTTTGTATCAGTGTGTTTGTGTTAACGCTTAAACTATGCATTGGGCATTGCATTCTGGTTTATTTATTCTTTAAAGCAATTTGTGACTCCTGTCTGTGAAAATCTAATCATGAATAAAATCATTATTTAGAGTCAAATCACACATTAATACGTTATTATAGTCTACCTGTTCACTCTTATTTTAGACACAGTGGAGGCAGCAACAGGTATCCCTAATGTAGAGCCAAGTGTCAAGTTCTCCAAGGAGGACTCATTTGAGAGAAGGCTGGGAAAAGACTCATCCACAATATTTCTGACATTCTCCATCAGGTCAGCCTCAGTTTAACAGTCAGAAGAAGAACTGCAAAGATATAAGGAAGGGGAAAGACATTCATATCACTTAGACATTACAATACTGGTGCTGATAAAGCACGGCTAAAAAAAAAAGGTTAACTGGTTTCATTTTTAAAGTTCAGTCAGAACCAAAAGAATAAAAACTAATTTCGTATTTCAAAATATGTAGTTCATATTTCATTTCAACATCCAATAGGTTTTATTTATATGTAGGTGTGGCTCTGTTCTTGGTCCTCCCTGTCCTTCTATACTGATAGCCTAAGGACCAATTCACATCAGAATTGACTGCATTCCTGACAAAAAAAAACATTTTGATGGTAAAGTCTCAATTGAAACATCCCATAACGGCCTTTAATTTAAAGGTTTCAGAATGCCATACATGCAAAGCATGGCCAGCTACAGAGAAGGAGTGGCAGACAGCGTGATATCGCTTATAGGCTACCAGAGACTGTTTTTGAGTCACATCATTGCAAATTTCATATGATGATGCATCATTTCACAAAATGATGGTTTATCTTCTGATTCTTCTCTATCAACTTATTCAACAGGCTAAACAAAATGCCTTAACTCAAAAATGCTGTCAGGCAATACGTCATTTAGATCTGTAAAAAAAAAAAAAAATTCACATGCAGCTATTCTCACCATGCAGACATCAACATTTATCATAGTATAATATCCATTGTTACATTTAACTAATGTAATGATCATAAACTGAGTCGCTTTAAAAGTGTCTGCCAAATATCATAGCCTAACCCATTAAACAGGATGGTGAAGATCAGGTAGCAATGTGCGAGATATGATAAGTTTGTTGTACAGTAGGCTACAGCCCGACTTCTATTTTGAGGACATGTTTCAAAGTGGTCACATGCGCAACAAAATACCACATACTGCGTCACTATCAGCCAGCACTGAATGAACAACAACTGGTTTTCATTCAGACCATTTTGTTGCCTACTGGAACTTGAAGCTGAAGTGAGCTGAAGTGATTAGCGGCTCCGAGGTAAACGGAACGCGGCATAGAACCCCACCATAATGCTTTGACATACATCTATATTATCTAGCCTAACATTACAAAAAATATCGGTAATATATGTTAACGTAAGTTTACAGATTACAGAAATAATCACTTCAAGTTACCACTTAGATGTATGTTACTTTAAATTACGCAAAACATGTGTTTGCGTCCTTTAGTTGAAGTTAGCCATATCGACAACTAACGATGGAATTAAAGTTCCCATGTCATCAAAAATGTACGTTATTCATGAGCAAGCGAACTCTTAACGTTTACCAAAGTACCCCCACAATGTCACGGTAGCAATTATCGTCCTAAATACTGAAACAGTCTATGAACAGAACTCAAACAACGTTACCCTGAGTGTGGCTAATTTTAGCCACGTAAACGTTCTTAATTCGAAACAACAAACTTCAGGATGCCCGTCTTTGTCCATACACAGATAGCACTAGCGTCCTACGTTAACATAAGACACCCCTCTGCTTGCAAAAGTGTTTAAAACAAACAAACAAACAAACAAACAAACAAACAACAAACACATTCAACAGCTAAGAGACTGTAAACTTCAGTCACCTCAAGTAAACTAAGAAGCTGCAATCCCGAGTCCCCCTCATTTAGATCCATTGATTGATTGATTGATAAGATTGATTGAAGAACACTTTCGAGAGGTTAGATTTCATGACTTGATGTGTACATATCACTAACGTTAGTTTCTATCATGCCACAGCGCTAGCTGGTAATGGATAGGCCTCCAGGATGAAGTTATACGTTAACGTTTAACAAGGACTTCCCTTTTACTACAACGTTTAACTACTAAATGTTTGCATTAGGAAATTATATTACGAGAATAATCTGAATCAACCCCGTCCATCTCTCCCAGAAACTTACCATGTTCTTGAAAATACCAAGATGTATGTTTATTTTTTGCTTGCGACATGAGATGATTAGGCTGCCTAAACTAAGTAAATGCGCCCGCCTAAAACCTCACACTATGGAGGCGGGGCCTCTTTGAGTCAATGGCCAATGGATGGATACACATGGACATTAAGTAGCGTTCAAGACAACTCGGACAATATTTTGATATTGATTCCAACAGGATGGAGGGAGTCAGATATGTATTGTTCCAGAAGATGAAAGCAATCCAACGAACTTCGTCTTTTTCTCTATTTACTTTGTTTCGAAGAAGCCGTCTATAGAAATTCTCAGTGTTTTCTCTCTCCGTTCCAGCCACTTGCTCTCGCAGAAAGCATCGATATCCCATCTGTTTGGCAACAGGATGTTGGAATCACAGTGAAGGAAAGAAGGGAGGGCGGAGACTTCTGAAACAGGAAAGCTCCGCCATCAAAACTATTTGTGTTGATTATAAAGTACTAAAGTATTTAACCAGTAACGGACCTGTTTTTGAAAGGCCATGGAGGTAGGTTGCAGTCTCGCCTATCTTTCTTTTTTTTTAAATTAAAGGGTAGGGCTGGTAGCAGTTTACCTGTCGCTCACGAGACAGTGTTTATTTGTTTACCTGCTAACTATTTCCCGAATTGGGCTTCTCACACGACCCTCTTTGCATCATCGTTTATAAAATGGTATAGCCTAAATGCTATAATGTTGCTGGTGTTTTGTACAAGTTTATGTTTAATCGCCTAATTTATAGGATTTGGATAAGGACGTGAACTATCAGTTTAACAAGTGACGACTAGCTTAGGCTAATTTAGCTTTTAAGTTAGGCCTCAAATGCCTGCATGCCATTTGGCATGCAGGTTACTGCACCATAATCTTCTAAAGAAATTAAAAACATTAGTTAAAACTAGTTTCACCAAGAAAAGCTTCATGTAGCTGTTGTTGTTGTTTTTACTAGCTGGAGTGAATGGAACTAACTGGAACTTTGCAATAGGTTTCTATGATGATTTTCCGGTTCGTGACTAAAAACTTGGTCCAAATTTTGTGAAACAAAAAATGGATGAGACCTCAGATCTGATCGAAGGGAGAAATATTCTGGAAAATTGGCATAGTTTTTAACTTTTGGGCTTCGTCAGACAGATCTTTATCCTGGAGAGTGGAAAGTTATAACATCAGAGGTCAAAATAAAGAAAATCACAAAGCTCCTAAACCAAATGTTTTTGCCTATTTATTATCATTCGAGTAGCCTAAGTGAAGCATGGTCCAGGAAAAGGTAAATAGATGTTAACGCGCATAAAAAATAGCTTATTTTACTGTTTTTAATAGCACTGTGTGGTGACGTGAAAGACTGATCATATGCCCTTAGGCTACTTCCAACTGCATAATATGTTCATCTCAGATAACCCAGGTTTGCATAGGGGTTTGTAACAGTAACACCCCTGCCCATTGTACAACTGTCTGACATGCACAAACAAAAGAGATGATGTTCAGATAATCAGAGAGCTAAACGGTACTTGGTTGTGAAAGCAAGACTTGTTTAATTGAAAGCCTAGACAAAATAATAGGTATAGCTCAAGATTGTAATTGGTGACTCAATGGAACCTACTGTACACAAGAGCCCACCAGTGATCACTTCTCAAACTCGGTCCATTTGCACTATGCACATTTTTTTTTTACCTTAAATATGTGGTTTGGAATTTTGGACATAGGACCTAATTTCCAAGTTAGCCAGTGTGATATTCATTACTGGGGACTGTTTTTTTCAACACGTTTCATCCAGTCCTTCTAGTTGCAGAGTTCGCTGATGCTGGTGCAAGTCAACGGTAGGGAGCGTACTTTGTATGGGACTGGGGAACATAGGACCCTTTTTTTCTTACATTTTAGAAAGGGTCCTATGTTCCCCGCTTTTCCAAAAAAGGGTCCTATGTTCCCCAGTATGTATGGCGACTGGGGAACATAGGACCCTTTTTGGGAAAACCGGGGAACATAGGACCCGGGGAACATAGGGATGACCCCCAACGGTATGTGCTAGCCTGTCACTAGAAATAATCTTACCCACTCCACAGTACACTTGAGGCAAATAGATTATAATGCCAGACTATTGAATCTGTTTTAAATGCCAGGCTAGCACATACTGTTGACTTGCACCAGCGATCTAGAAGGACTGGATGAAATTTGTTGAAAACAGTCTCCACTGATGAATATAACTTGGAAATAAGGTTCTATGTCCAAAAATTCCAAACCACCCCTTTAATGTAACAGTTTCAAAGCCATTTTGATGGTAAGAGACTTTGTAATAGGGGAATCGTTCACCTAGCATAGACCCAGCCTTGCAATTTGATCCTCGTCGACCCGTAGACATCCCACGAGAATCGTGAAACATTATCTGGTCAGTAGTTATAGCTCTTTCCAGATTGTCTTCGCCTGTTGCTAGTTTTTCGGCTCCAAAACAATTGCAAGCTGTGATAATTTACAATGGCATGGTAAAATATAAATATTTTGCAACACTAGGGGGACTAGCAGGCCTACATTAACTGAGCTCCTGATAATGCCATTTTCATGCCGTTTTTTAGGCAACTGAGAAGCTATCAATTTTGAACATCATGGAGATGGAAGCTATTGTCTGGTGTACCAAACTCTACCCTGACGTGATATTGTCTTTGCCATGTGAATAAATCAGACATGGACAGTGGTAGTTTGTGATTGGCACATGCAAATGCTCTCAAATGCTTAACTGTCGGACTCTGTGGATTGAAACATAAGTTATCCATTTGATACGAATAAACAATTCATGCCAAATGTCAATTCTTTCAGATGATGATCTCCAGTGGTGTGGACTATAGATGAAGAGGAACTATCCTTTGTAGGGGACCAAGCGAGATACATAATAATTACAGAGGAACCTATAGACTCTACCATGTTGGTCTGGAGGCTGCTTCATATCTATGTGGTACTACAGGGGGCTGTTGGGTCCTGTTATGCCCACAGCCTTTTTACCTGTGAACCTAGTAGGGTGCAGTGGTGCCATGGCATGCCCTACAACATGACTTTCTTCCCCAACATGTTGGGACACTATGACCAAGACATTGCTGCATTGGCAATGAAGGTAAGATGACAGTTTGCCTGAAATCTTCTAAATTGGGCAGTTTCTGGAAAGGCTGATGGATTAAGCCATTTCAAATTCAAATTGAAGCAATGTGACCATCAAAGGCTGTGATTTAAAATATAACAAGTTTGCTATGTTGTTTAGAATAATGATATTATTATTATTATTATTATTATTATTATTATTATTAATAATAATAATAATAATAATAATAATGAGCTTTATTTGTTTTGCACCTTTCATACACAGAATGCAGCTCAATACATTTGGAGAACTTGACACAATAAAAAGAAAAAGTAAAATAGTAGTAGTAGCCTAGTAGTAGTAATAATAATAATAATAATTAAAACAGCGATGGGGGGGCCAAGCTTTGGAAATGTGGAAAGCTTGTGGAAAAGGAGGGTGTGTGTGCTTGTGTCTGGGTTTGAGACAGACAGAGTGTGGATGTGAAGTAAATAGCCAAAATTAATTTCTATTTTTTTGTGTGTGTGTGTCCTTGGGATGTGTTCCTAAGTCCACTTACCAAGTTTGGTTTCGATAGGTGAAAGTGTTGTTTATTATAGCGCCCCTAGTGATCAAACGTCACAAAATTTAGTGTAGGTCCTCAGGATGTGCTCACAAGTCCACGTACCAAGTTTGGTGTTGATACGAGAAAGTGTTGCTAATTATAGCGCCCCTAGTGGTCAGAGTACACCAAATGTATTGTGCGTCCTCAGGGTGGGGTCCCAAGTCCATATACCAAGTTTAGTTTTGATACGTGAAAGCATTGCTGAGATATTGCACAATATAGTTGTCCCTTTTACCGAAATGCACCACATTTTATTTTGTCTCACCATACTTGGTCGTGTGACTACTTGTGTAACTGTGTTTTAATAGGGAAAACATGGAGGTGTTTGGTCACTTCTAACTTCATCTCTGTTTGGATCCTAATGAATAATAAGCCTAAGCATCAATGTTGAATCGATTCGAATTGAACTTTTTTTTTTTTAATCGTGCACCTAAAACATATCTTATTGTTTTATATGTCTGAATGGCGGTTTAAGGACTTAATGTATTCCTACAGCAATTCATGCCCCTTGCTACCCTCGAGTGCTCCCCAGATGCTCATCTCTTCCTGTGTCAGGCATTTGTCCCAGAATGCAATGAGCCCACATTGGTGTTGTCACCATGTCGGGAGCTGTGTGAGAGAGTCCACTCAGACTGCAAAAAGAACATGGAGATCTTCGGATTGAGCTGGCCCTCTGAACTACAGTGTGACCGGTATGTATGTACTTATTTACTTTTCAGAATGGATACATTGACACATTGCTATAATATTGCTATAAGACTCAAAATCCTTCGGCTTCGTGCCTACGGCAAGCCACAGCCGTGGCGATATAGGCCAACAACACCTCTCCCTCTCGTGCGATAATGCTTAATTATTACACAGCTCTTCAGAGTGCTGCAAGAAGTTCCCTTCACATGAATGGGCCTTCCTAAAGTTCGGAGGTTGTTTAGTTAAGCAATAACTTTTGTGCTAGTTTTCTGGTAGCACATTACTATAGAACGAAATGCGGTCAAGGTGTGAGGTTATCGTGATATTTACAACGGCATCGAACGCGATTCAGCCAATCACAATCAAGGACCGGAACTATCTGTTTTAGAATAGAGCTCGACAGTCCCGCCCAGCTCCCGTTCCGGAAGTAAGATTCCAATACAATTTCTCCATTGACAACTGGAGAATAAGCCATAAATCGTAACCGTCCATGGTAGACTTAAAACCAGCTACGGCGTGACAAAGCGATTGTACCTGCTCATATAGATGCCAAAAGTTAATGGGGCATCAATCTTGTTTTGAGAAAATAAAATGTATTTGCGATTTAACAAGAGAGTACTACACTACCCACATCCTAACGTGTAAAACTGGTGAAAGCAGAGCCTTTGATTGGTAGAGATCGCCGTTGCCATGGCAATCCCAAACAAATCCTGTCAACTTTTCCCGCGCCTGTCGTCCGCTGTCGTCTTGCTGTAATTTAAAAAATCAAGATGTCTGAAGGTTGAATTTACTCTATGGAAACAGTAGGAAGTAATCATCTTCTTTTCTCACATTAATATGAACCATGTTAAACCATAGTTAGACTGCAAATGTTCGAAATGTGTGTACGTTTGCAAAGGATCCTGGGATAGTAGTCTTTAGCTGGGAATTTAAAATATGTACACAGTCTTGTACCTTTGCCTTTTTTTCATTTTTCTGATAGTTTTTTTGCTCGATATGATGTGTTGTATACGTATGAGTCACGCCGTAGCTGGTTAGCCTAAGGCATGGTCTAAAACTCTTTACATACAGATTTTTCCAGACGTCAATGGGAGAAATGAATGAGAAACTTACATCCGGAACGTAAGCTCTCCTGGAGGAGGGGCGGGACTGTAGAGCTCTATAAGTGATAATGTATTGTCCGCCAATAATTATCGGAAAATAAGTCCCGACAGGATGAACAGATCCCCAACGCACAGCAGAGGGGTTTTTGCTTCGTCCTGAAGGGGCTTATTTTCGGATAATTACCGGCGGACAGTACATTATCCCGCTTATTATACGGCTATTTGCCAAAACCATAGCAAAATGACTTGGCTACCGTTTCATGGCTTCCACTAACAAAATAAATAGGTCGCCACACAAATAGAAGTTGACAGTTGTAGGTGTTGCCTGGCAACGTACTTACTAGCTGAGTTTCACCAAAGATCCTTAAATACCCAAGATAAAGCAGCTCCGGCTTCTACAATGTGATGTACACAGTTCCTGTCTCCTAAAAAGGCGTGTCATAATGCTTTGACAGAACATACGTAAGAGAGATACATTATACCCACCATTGTATTCTGGAGAAAAAGCCCTTTGACATGGTATAAAATATAATTGATAAGGTTGAGGAGAACACACATTTTTAAAAAATGTAACCCCTAAAAGCTAAAAAAAAAACAAAACAATTTATCAAGATTAATCATAATTTCATCACCTTTGTTTCAGAAGTTATGATCAATTTACTCATAACTGTAAGTTGCAGTAACGACTAGAATTTTTAAAGGGTAGAATGCTTTCATTCCCTGATTTGGCATTTGCCCCCAAAAATACAGATTTAATGGTCATGGTCAAAATTAAGATGTTTTGCCATCTAAGCAAGATATAAAGCAAAATATGGGGGCTAAATCAAATGTGTGCAGGAAAGGCAAAAGCTGATGTACAGAATAGCTGATGGTGACTGCTTTTCCGTGTGCTACATTCTACTATGAAAACAAGAACAAAGAGGCACTGGCACAGTTGTTAGGTTTGCAAAAGGAAAACATTTAATTTATTTTAGAAATGTCTCAAATAACTTGATGTATGCGAATGACTGGAGCTCACCGGTCTGTTTTTTCCACCCCAGTTGCACGTACTTGTGAAAAAAGAGCAAAAAACAAGTCTGAGAGTGAATGGGTTGTTTAGCTTTATTATACATTACTTCCACATACTCGTAATCACCACCAACCATAACTCTTTTGTCTAAGTATTGCACTTGGAGGACTCACAGCTTGGAGAGGTAACATCAGCACTCACTACTAAGTGTTATTCCCTTGGCTAAACTTTACCAGATTTCAAGCTAACATTGATTCATGAACATACAATATAAGTTAGGAGATATGAACACATCTAAACAGCATACACATACACACATGGTTTTTACTGCAGTTGTGTCACGTGTCACCGAGTGGGCTAAACGTAGTCTGGCTAAGCTAAATGCTTTTTCTACCATCTTTGGTTTCACCTTCAATGAAATTCCATTGCAACCAGCAAACGGATTGATATGAAAGACGTGAATTAAAAGCATAAAACCCGTTGCCATTGACCGCTGCAAAGTATATAATGACCGCTGTCATTATACAGATTTAGCCACCTCCGAACGTTGGGAAGGCCCATTCATCCGCTGCGCGTCGAGGATCTGTTCATCCTGTCGGGACTTATTGTCCGATAATTACTTTACCTGACTTGATGTATTCTTAGTGGTTTCATCCAGCGTATCTCATACTGTAACAGAAATTACATTTCTTACTTGTTTGTCAAATGTTATACTAAATTGCCTTTATGTGAACCAGACGAGAAATAAATTACTGGCTGAATAGTGAATAGCAATGTACTACCTTTTCATACCACAAACCACACTGTCTTACACTGGATTGAATCCAGGTATCCATGTCATGCTCAGTAGGACTGCATTCACAATAGTAATCTCAATATGAATAATCTATAAGTGGTCTGAAATCATGTCTTTCTCTCTCTTACCTCAGGTTGAATTACTGTCAGAATTCACTTGATGGGTCTATAGTGTCCCCCACAAAGCATGTGACCACGAGCTCACCCTCATCAAAGCGGGACTTAGGTTTTTGGTGCCCATTGCAGCTTAAGACTCAACATGGACAAGGCTCTTCATTCCTGGGAGCCCAAGATTGTGCCCCTCCGTGTGAAAACATGTACTTAAAGCCACATGAAATTAAGTTTGCAAAGACATTCATCGGCGTGTGCTCCATTGTTTGCTTGTGTGCCACGCTTTTCACATTCCTCACTTTCCTCATTGATGTTAAACGTTTTCGCTACCCAGAGCGACCAATCATCTTTTACGCAGTGTGTTACAGCTTTGTGTCGCTCATCTACTTCATTGGTTTTTTGCTGGGCAACAGAGCTGCTTGTAATCAGTCTCTCCACCCAGGAGGTGTGGGAACAGTTGTCCTTGGCGCTCAAGGCAATAAGGCATGCACGCTGCTCTTCATGTTGCTGTACTTCTTCTCCACAGCAGGGATTGTGTGGTGGGTCATTCTCACAATCACCTGGTTTCTGGCAGCAGGGCCCAAGTGGAGCTGTGAGGCCATTGAGAAGAAGGCTGTGTGGTTCCACTCCGTGGCATGGGGCCTACCTGGAGCACTCACCATCATCCTTTTGGCTCTAGATAAGGTGGAGGGGGACAGCATCAGTGGTGTGTGCTTTGTGGGACTCTATGACCTTGTCACGCTGCGCTGGTTTGTACTTGCACCGTTGTGTGTGGGTGTACTCACTGGCCTAGCTCTGCTGCTGGCTGGCATTGTCTCTCTCAATAATGTGCGGCAGGTGATCCAGCATGACGAGCAGAACCAAGAGAAGCTGAAGAAATTCATGATACGCATTGGAATCTTTAGTGGCCTCTACCTACTGCCGTTGCTCACACTCCTAGGCTGTTATCTTTATGAGCAAGGCCGGCGAGAAGCCTGGGAGCATAGCTGGATTAATGACCGCTGCCGTGACTTCAGCATTCCCTGTTCCCACAAGGTAAGCTGTGAGACATTGAGTGAACATTTTTATAACAAAGTAACCATATTTTTGCTTTAAATAGTCATTGATGTTATTCAGTGATTTAAAGTGAATTTGTGTGTGTGTGTGTGTGTGCGTATATACCTGGATCACAATCAGCCTAACGCCATTCTTTGTGTTCTGTAGAGAACAGAGTTTGATTGGCCTGACATGTCCTTATTTCTGATAAAATACCTGATGACTCTGGTAGTGGGCATATCTGCTGTTTTCTGGGTCAGCAGTAAGAAGACTTGCTCAGAATGGGCCATTTTCTTTAAGCGGTCACACAAGAAAGAGTAAGTAAATGTCTATATATCATGATGCTATGAAATTGTATATAAATCCTTCATTGATAATAATGCTAAATGATAATAATTGTTTAATCTGTAATTTAATTGAATCCACTCTTACCAAACATTATGTGCATTTCCACAAGTTCCTCAATCTAATATACATATGTATAGGTAGATCTTAATTATGGTATGTTCATTTAACATTACTTATTTAAACTACGTTATTCCCTTTACTAAGACGAGTTCATACATACCTCTCACGTTTCAATGCGTGCACTCACTGGCTCTGGCGCGCGACGCAACTTTGATAGCACTTAGCTAGCCCAATGCATTCATTAGGATCCAAACAGAGATGAAGTTAGAAGTGACCAAACACCTCCATGTTTTCCCTGTTACAATACAGTTACACGAGTAGTCACACGACCAAGTATGGTGAGACAAAATAAAACGTGGTGCATTTCTAAGCAGGTAAGAGGGATAACTATATTGTGTGGCGTAGTAATATCCTCACTCTTGCACTTTCAGTTTCACTTTGGAGTGAGGATATTACTGCGCAGAGTCTAAGTGCTCCCAATGTTATTCCGCCCCACAATATAGTTATCCCTTTTACCTGCTTAGTTTTATCATGGTTTACCGTTTCACCGGTAATATATAGTCACCAACTGATAACGAACAGATTGAAAGAAGAATGGATTTGGAGTGACATTTCTTGCGTGTGTGAGAGAGCGCGAAGTTGATGCTGAAAGCGTGAGTGTCTAGCCAGGTGCGTAAGAGTTGTCAACTCTGTAAACTCTGTTTGTATACAGATGCGCGAAAATTGTACTATACTTTGATCCACTTGGTGTGGATTCATTTTAGGAGCAAAATGCGAATGAAAGGGTTGAAATCAGTACTCGCACGTGTGCGAGTATTTATTATTTGAAACTCGCACTCATATATTTTTACTCGTTTTTGCGACGAGCTGCTCGCAGCGTACAGCCCTGATATGGGGGTCAAGGCAGGTGACCCAATTGGCAACATAGTGTATGAGTAGCCTGACCAGCCAGACCCACATCAGGATGTAGGGTCTGGGAACTCACCGTCGGCAGGACTTAATCAGAGGGGTGAGATTTGTCTTTCAAATTCCCTCTCCACGCAATAGGATAACGCTAAACGAATCGTCTTCTTGTTTTCAAGTAGCAGGATGCGTAACCGTCGCAACTTCTGGTCGCATGTCAGTCACCATTATGTTAAGCCCGCCCACCGACTATACACAATGTGATTGGTCCAGTGATTCTGCCAAAGCCCAGCTCCCAAGCACTATGGAGAGTTGCTAGACTGACCCAGGCAGCAAACTAGATTTGCCGCCGCTAGGGGCGTCTAGATTTCTAAGCTAGTGTATGAGCAAAAATCTAATGTGTGCTACTTGCTAATAGTGTGCTACTTGTTTTTGCATGTTTTCTACATTGGAAGCACTTGCTCACTAGCCTGGCTCCGCCTTCCTACGTACTTCCGCTCAGTTTTCACTTCTCACTTCTTTAAATGTAAAAGTTGTTCAGATTAATGTAACACACATGTCCACCAAATCTGGTCCATTTTCGTGAATGTGTGTGTCAACCACAACAGACAACATGCTAGGTGGCGTTAGAGTCCCTGAGCCACACCCTAGGCCAAAGCTCTGTCTCTGAGTAGCGATAGCAATTCCACATGTAGCTGCCAAATTTTTAGTCTATGTCAAGTTGGTGAAAAAAGGTCAAACGTGGCCCGGGTAAGAAGAAAATTACTATGATATTAATCTGTACAAAGACAATAGGGCCTTGCACCTACGGTGCAGCCGCTGCTTCAGCGGCCGCACCTCGGTACTCAGGCCCTAATAACAAATATGTTTTTTGCAGTGTTTATGCAAAATTCTTTTACAATCTAGAATGTTTTTTTTTCTTTTGAAGATATGATTTATGCTGGGGTACCCCTTTAAAAATGAATTTTCTTTCTGCTCTTAATAACAGTGCCATCAGCGAGAGTCGGCGAGTATTGCAAGAATCTTGTGAATTCTTTTTGAAGCACAACAGCCGTGTGCAGCACAAGAAGCAGCACTACATGCCCAACTCCCACAAACTTAAGGTCATATCAAAATCCATGGGCACCAGCACCGGTGAGCCAATCCCTGCACCCACTGATAACCAAGGTGATGAGCTCCTCGTTGCCCAAACTGTTGGAAACCACCAAGGCAGGAGTCAGGCTGCATTTTCAAGGACACAGAGTTCCTCTGAGATGTCAGGAAAAGACCAGGTGGAGAGGCCTACGTCTAGGAGGAGCGGCCCCGTTGGACAGGCTGCTCACTTAAGCTCAGAGAAGCATAACAACACTGGAAGCTCAAGCAAGTTCAGCAGTCAGTCTGAGAACTTCCGAAAGATTTCAGCAGGAAGGTAAATATAACATGTATAATAGTTTATATAGTTGTATAGTTTCGTTACCAGCCTGGTGCCTCAATACACAATTATTTTATACATCGATAATTTGGTTCTAATACATTGTTCACAACAAACAGCAACTGCAGTAATTCAATGCACATATCACTGCTTCTATTGTTTACATACACATACACATACACATTAGACATTTAAGGAGTAATGATGCAGGAAAACCTTTTTCTTGTTGGTTTTGATATACAATATGTCAATGTGACTACATGTCTTAAAGAGGAACTATGCAGGTTTGGCGATTTCTTCGCTGTTTTCTCGTTTTACGCTTGCAGGTTTCTCTGCAGAGCTTCCCTTACAGCTTTAGTGTGTATATTTTACAACACTCCTCAATCGGTTAGTCTGGCTTTTCATGAGAATGATCCCGAGGCTGCGAAACGTTCTGTTTGTCACAAACTTGCAAGGGTATTTTTTCCACTAACAGGCGCTAGGAGGAAGTAAGACCGCTATCATTCAATGCGGAATAAGTCAAATAACCATTGCAATGACTCTGAAGCTGACCAGTTAAGGTAAATTAAGCTAAAATACTTGCATAGTTCACCTTTAAGCTAGGAACAGACCTCCAGAATTTTTCAGTCTCACCCAGTAAGAACGTGTTTGAATAGACCAAACCTACAGACAAAGAGTGGTATGATTTAGTTAGTTATGAGCGCTAACAGTGATTGAGCTGTTGGCTGTTTTATGTCATAATTGCAAACATGATGACCATACAATGGACCGGTTAAAGTAACATCAAGTATGTTAGATTGAATCTGGGTTGCGATTGAACACCTTAACTACCGTTGATTCCCTCAGATATCTCTAGCCTGACGTAGCCATACTAAATTCTGTTTGCAATTTGAGTCTGATACTGCACCATTGGGAAATGATTAAATACTGTATACTATATTGAAGGACACAACGATCAGGATGCAAGTCATAAATAACGTTATGCACTCTGATAAAATGTCCATGAAAAGCCTGTTTATAGTCCTTTAGTTTGGCTTCTGTCAACTACAATGAACTCAGGATATCGTCAGCTTTATCACCCATTGTGTAAACGAGAGAAAACTAAGGTGAATGCCATGTGAATTCTATCAAACCTGAAGCCATTCTGAAGCGTTCAAATCTTCTTATCCATGCGGGCCACGAGCTTGGTTGGAAGAAACAGTTCTGGTGGTGTGATGGTGAATACGTTGTCCATACTGCGTGCTTTATCTGTGCCTCTAGACTCCTTCTGTCGTGAGTTATGAGCTTCTGACACTATGGGCCCGATTATGCAGACCGCGCAATGAGCTTTCGCGACTTGCGCAACCTATAATAACTATTCTCTGCAAGCGCATCCTTCATTTTTCCAGCGCAAATGTACGTTCTCTAGATTGGAGATTATATTGCGCCCTAACGGGCGTGTCAGTGAAGAGAAGAGGTGTGGTCCGGCGCAAAGTTCGCCAGTCGCTAATATATGGATGCAGAAAGTAAGTGCGCCACTGACCAAGAAAAACCTAGTCGGGAATCATTTGCGCATAGCTGAAAGGCTATTTTATGAGCGCATGAGGCTTGGGGATATGGAGGAGTGCACAGTGCGTGCACACACCCTACATCTTTCATCAGAAGGAGCGCGCAGCCCGAATATAATTATCATTAAATAATATTTGTCCGTTTCTCGGTTTTAGGTTCGTGTATTGGTCAACAAAAAGTAGCCTACTGTACACCCTACATAGCATAGCAACATCCACATGCAATAATACAACAACGTCTAACAGTGACCTGCTCATTTAGGCAACATTACACAGCCCTATGGCTAAGTTATCTTTAGTTTTGTTCTAGCATTCCTTTAACGTCTGGCATTAAACAGCTGTAGCGTTCTGACAATTGTCTACCTTCTTATTGCTCATCTGGAATAACTCCTCTAGCTGTCTCCATCCTCCATCCTTTCTGTTTTGTTTGTTTAAAAGAACTTGCGATATCCATGATGAGTAGGCTATTGAGTTAGTGAATTAGCTTCACATTTTGTGCTGGTAGCCGAGTAAAAGAAAACAACAAGTAGCCTAGTTGCGCGCCTTCGACTTCAAACGAAATGTGTGCGCGTGGATATAGCGCTGCATTAAAGGGACACTTCACCGATTAGCATTAACCTTTTTATCTTTAGAAGACCAGTCTTTAGAGTTTTTGAATGGTCGTGCATCATTCCCTCAGTTTGCCTTGAGATGGGAGAAATATGGATTTCAATGTTGGACTTCCTGCTTTCAATGATGTAAAAATCATCATTTTACATCATCGAAAGCAGGAAGTTCTATTCATGGGCTTCATTGAAATCCGTATTTCTCCCATCTCAAGGCAAACTGAGGGAATGATGCATGACCATTCAAAAACATGACTGGTTTTCTAAAGATACAAAGCTTAATGCTAATCGATGAAGTGTCCCTTTAAGTTGATTTTGATAATGTGTTGACTGACTTTTTCTTAAAATAGAAAATTGTAAATAGCCTGATGCCAGGTAGCTACTGTTAATATTGGGAGGGTACAGTATGGCATGCCAATTTGGTGTGAATACACACACACACAAGGGAAATTTAATAATGATTATGATCAATAGTGAGAACTGGCTTCTGGCCACTGCTGCGGCTGCTTCGTTCATTCTGAAATCATCTATTTAAGTCATAAGCCCCGAGAGACCCTAGACTAATGCCTAAAACCCCCTTAGCTTGCTTTTCTAAAACGGTAACTATAGGTCGATTTGATTTCATGAAACAAAGGCACAGCAACGACAAATGTAACGATGTATTCATAGATAATCATTCTTCCGCCAAGAAATATTTCCTCCATATGAATGGTTGCCATGCAACATCGAGATGCAGCCACTTTAACATTTGTGCAAGTTGTGGTAGTGCATTAACGAAATGCGGACAAGGTGTGTGTTGGATTTTATAACAGCATCGAACGCGATTCAGCCAATCATCATCAAGGACCGGAACTATCCGTGTTAGAAAATGATATTCACACATCATGTGCATTATTTTCACAATTTTCCAGAATAAAATCCTCCATTATGCGCCGCCCATGCCTCACGTAGAGCAAATCGGTCCCTTCTGGAGTAGGTAAATCCGCCATGATAATACCAACAGGTCATGGAACAATGCGCCAGGCTTTTAAAGGGAATGAGAGTGTGAAGTCTAATTGGTTTATTGCATGCTACGCCCAAAAGACACCCACGACTAATTAACTAAATATAGACAACCCCTTTCGACTTTGTGCCGAGCGCAATGTTCACTTTTCACGCAGTCATTATAGCCTTTTGCGCTAGGACCGCCCCCAAAGAAACTTGCGCAATTGACTTGCGACAATGCCCATTTGATCCTGAGAATAGAGCCCCTTGTATTGTTCCTCTAACTATATATTTAAAGTGTAACTGCACCCCATATCTCCACCCACTTCACATTTCTGAAAAAGTCTTGCAAAATGGGAATTGGAAGGGAGGGGTGGAAGAGGGGCGGAGATGAAAGGGACATTGATATCGACTGGGCACTGCTGCAGCCAATCAACCATAGTGATTTTGTGTCAATCTGGGAATGAGTGTTGCAGACATGGCTTATCAAAGGTAATCAGGACAGCAGGTGTTGGGGCGTTTCATTCCTAATTTGTGACCACCCGGTGACGTACAGTCGCCAGAGAAGTGCAGGACTACATGAGCATTTTGGACCAAAATGCCATGGCATCTTTCAACCTGTAGAAGGCGTGGAGAGCTATATCTCCAATACAAAATAATACAAAATGTTAAATTTCAATCAACAGCTCAAAATACATATTTTACACATTACGGACACAACGGTCAGGATGCAAGTAGCCTAGAACTTTTATTATTAATTCTTTCTTGGTTGTCATACATTTGAGCCTAAACTATTCAGATCGCCACCCCGTGGCCATACACCATCAAGCTAAAAACATAATCGCCTCCTGAATCCAGACGGTGATACGGATCACTCCCACTCCCAGAACTGTGAAACTTTACTTTGTCAGTAGAGCCTCCACAACAAAAGCATTTTCATTGTGTACTTGGGAACAATTGAAAAACAGTAAAAAAGGCTGCACTATGCATAAATAATCACCATTTATTCCACAGACGCGTTTCATAGTGAAACATTTTAAATACAACTGCAAAGACTCTGCACATTGCTTCTGTAGAGGTCACAACAAGCAGACAAGTGTAACCTCAGACAAGCAGACTTCATTAACTCGTCAGTGTCAGGGCAAGTTTTCTAGGTGATTCTAAATCAGGGGTGGCCAAACTACTGCCCGCAGGCCAGATCCGGCCCACCACACGCTTTAATCAGGCCCGCTGAGCATTTAATTAGTTTATCATAAATCCGGCCCGCCATGCACTTTTAATCTGGCCTTCCTGAGCATTTAATTAAATTATCATAGGCTGCTCACTATTTTATTCCATCGGTAGACAACATTGTGGTTGACTGCCACAAACTACTTTACACTCCTTTTGTTAGAGGATGTTTACAATGTCAATGTCAAAACAGCATGTTACAAAGAGATGATACTCTTTGGAATCTGCATTGCAGCAGATCTAGCTTGAATGTTATGTTACTCCATTTAATTGGGAACGTGTCATTGTTGATAATTGATATCCCCTCTTTTTGCCCTTCAGCCAAAAATTTTGGCCACCCATGTTCTAAATTTTGATTGATAGTGTTCATTCAATTTCACAGGCAGTTACGTCAATAACATTACATCTATTAATCATTGTATGAAATACATTCTTATTTGTGTTCACTTTAGTATGAAGCCGAGAGTAGAGTTTCCAGAAGATATGCAACCTCCCCATGGGATTCTTCACAGTAGTAGTGAGAGCCCTTTGCCAAGAAGTCAGGATCAAAGGAGCAGCTGCTCTACTCTTCCCAAAATGCAGACCTGAACCTGACCTTCAAACCTTCAATCTCCGGAACCTGCAAACCTCAACTCTACGTGTATTTGTGAGAGCCTCTCCAAAACTGCAGCTCCATGAAATGTCAACTGCGGGAACTGGAAATAATTACTGATATATTGGAGCATTACTTGTCTTAGTACCAAAATCCAGCACTAGCCTTCAGAACAATGGGACTTCTATCGTGATAATTATAGTTGTAGTCAAAGGTGTGATATAGCAGTTTTCTTCCTGCTGACCATTTACAAGGCTATGGAATTCCTGTAATGTAGTGGTTCCTGATATATGGGGCAGGCCCCCAAGTGTGTTGGGGTGGTGATGGTGATGACTGATAGAGGGCCGTGTGATCGGGGTGAAAAAATTTAAAGAGAACTCTTAAACAACTACTGGTCCAGGAATTGATGGAGAAGTACTAGCATTGACATACGTGTGCTAAATCCCTTATTTTACGTTATAAATCAATCATCCTCTAGTGATTTACCTTGACCAATCCAATGACCAACCTTGAAAAGGTACAAAAGCAAGCACCATTCCTCCTTACAGACTAGCTCCAGATGTACTCTAGCTCACCCCACTGGTTTTCTGTGGAGTCCCATCAGTACTGTAGGCAGGGTTATATTGGGTGGCTCTCATACACTCTCCTCGATGCTCAATCCTCGAGGGGCGTTCCTACTGATCTATAACTAACACTGGATAGACTATCCCATTGTTGCCGCCCCATCATTCTTTATGTAGATCAGTGAGGATCGAGGCCCGAGGAGGAAGGGAGGATGTATAAAAGACCAAATGGGAGGCACCCATTGAGTTTATTTGTATGCAGATCATCAGTCATCTTTCAGTGTATGCAAAACCTGCCAGGGGTGTTTATTACCAAAAAGCTTTTTTTTGTTCATTTTCATATAACCTGACCATAGAAAACAATTCAGGCAAAGTCTCAGCGGCGTTAGAGGTTACTCCAGCCACATTTGTCATTTAGAGTCAGGAAAGGCATTTTTCTGGAATGCTTTATAAAAAATCTATTAGCATGGAAGTCATGTCTGATGTTTTAGTCTACATTGTTGGATAAAATATTGGAACAAAATCATGCTGATAATTAAATACATGTGTTCTCATTTCCTCACATATTGAGGACTAAATTTGTTTGGACGGAATTAATTTCACTTTGTAAAGACTAATAAGAACAAATGTATTTAATTACCTGTGTGATTTTGTGTGTCACCTTATTTTTTTATATTTCAGTGAAACAGAAAGCCATGATTTCCTGCTTGAAGGTTCATATACAGTAAATAATAATAAATAATAACTTATTACTCATTTTTACCAAGGGTTCCAGTAATTGTTGATGGCAGCAGAGCAGTCTACTAGCCTGACCAATTTATTTGGTGATGAGTTCATACTGTAGCTAACTTTGTACTTATATAATGTTGGTTAGCCTAATGTTTTGCAGGATAAAAGACAAAAAAAAGTTCAACCAAGAACTGTATTCATTTGAATAGTTTGGATGAAGAAATAACGTTTAAGAAAAGCTATGCAACAGCCGATGGACATGTTTGCTATATGAGCTTCTCAGTCTTTCCATTGTGATGCTGGGGATGGGATGGGATGGGATGGGATGGGATGGGATGGGATGGGATGGGGGGGTGGAAACCACTGCTGTAATGCCTTAAATAGACAAAAGTATTTTTCATATAGTGTAATATTTCTTGTGAAATAGGAATAGGTAAATGAGCCTCATTAGCTTTAAGGGACCATGCTCTGGTCACTCTGAGGATGGCCTGGAGATGGAAATTGCGTAAATAAATGCCTTGGTTTACTGATGCCTATCCTTTTAGATTTGTATGCTTCCAAAGAGACACAAACCATGGACTGTTTGAGAAGGAGTTGGGTAACCCTTAGAAATTCTTTTATTTCTGGTTCACTTGTTAGCCCTAAAGTCAAAGGTGGGTGGTCAGACTCCTGCTGCAATTTGGAATGGCAGGGTTATACTATGCCTTCATTCAGAAAATCCTGGTGGCAAATCATTGAATTTGCTTAGGGTACTCCCCTTTCATCTGGCAAGTTGACATAGTACATGACCACATTGTCTCAGTTTGCCAAGAAAACAGGGGTTCGTTCAAGTCATTTCATGTATGTTAGCCTACTGAAGAATTTCATCATAACTGATTAATGTTAGAATATTAGAAATGTATGTTGATTTTTGAAAACATGTTTTTCTTTTGGGTGGGCACCATATATATATAATTTTTTTTGTGTGTGTGGTCACATTTCTGACTCCAAAATGCCTTGTGCAACTGTTTCATGCAAGCCCTTTGAGGAAGTTTCTGTAGCCTGCTTGATGACTTGACTACTACTATGGGCACTCAGAACCACTAACCGATTTCAGAAGATATTTATCATTATATTGGGTAAACCAGCACTTGTTTATTTAGCTTCTCTCCCTCTGTTCTTCATGTTTTATGTATTAATGTAGTGGGGAAACAAATCTGTATACTTTTCATGTTTGTATAGTCAGACATGGCACAGGTAGGGTTTTCTGGTAAAAGTGTCATTTTCTTAAGTGCTTTGTTTTGACTTTCTATTAAAAAGTAAGTTCATTTTCACATACCTCTGTTCGTCCCTTTTGTTCTTGCAATCTTAATTTTAGTTACTGGCCTTAAGTGATATTTTTTAGAAAAATTCAAAATCCCTATTATTTTTGTAAAATAATGCAGAAAAACTTTGTATGCATGCATGCATGCATGCATTCATTCAAAAGTACGAAATACACTGCATTGCAGACTGGCACAAATGGGCAAGAAAGTAGTTGCAAAGATGCAGATGCATGTCTGGTGGAAATGGCATCTTAAAAGTAGGGATGCAGATGCACATTCTAGTGGGAGTGGGCTGAACAGCACAGAAGATACAGATTTCCAGGTGGAAACAAAGTGTTTTGGCTAGTCGATGGTGGAAAGACTGTAACTGCATCCCATTCTAGAATCTGTATTTAGGGAAACTCCGGTCTAAAGGCCTGTCAACAAACAAGCCACAATCCTCAATGGCAAGTACTGCGACTTCCAAGAAAATAATTGACTAGTCCTCATCAACGCCAATTGCAAAGCCAACAATATATTGCAAATAGATGTACCGCAAATCGGTACAAAATCTGACTACTGCCTATTCCTGCACACTCAATAAACATAAATAACGCTTGTCAATTTGTCTCCATCCTTACACTTGCAACTTTTGTGTATATGTAAATGAGTGTGTGCACAATGTGTGTTTGGTTTTGTGTATATGTGTGCTTCTGTGTGTTTGTATGGAGGATGTGTGTGGAGGGGGGGGGGTGTAATTAGGTGTGCATGTGTACATGCCTTTGTGTGTGCATGTGCATTATGTACTGTGTGTGTGCGTGTATGGCCTCCATGAACAGAATTCCACAAAACTTGGCATGCGTTCAGAGGATGATGATCCTACACTTCAAATTTCGAACAGTTTTGAACCTGTCAGCCAAAGATACCTGCGATTATAACGCATTGTTTTTACCTTTTCTTTTTTAACTAAATGGAAACTTTTTAACTATCCGGAAGAAGAAAAACTCTGACTAACCTATTTGACAAACGCTTTGCTACCGTGGCAGTCAATTGTTATCCTGTATAACAGCCCAGCCAAGGTTTGTAGCCAAACCTGGAACTGGGTCTCGTTGCTCTTTAGAATTGTTTAGGCTGCTTTGCTGGTTTTTTTGTTCTTTTTTCTTGTAGTATTAGTAAAGTGTTGATTTGTGTTAAAGTTTGTTTTAAAGTTTCATTTGTGTTAGCGGCGCCACTCATAGATGGTTATTACAACAATGGCATGCTATCATGCATGTCAGTATCTTTATTTTGTAAATTAGTGATCAACCATTTATACATGAGGATATCATGACTACGTTTGATTCAGAAAGCTGCAAAATAGCATGACAAAATAGCATATCCACCAGATTTTAGAGACCCCCAAAATTTCACAAAATATGCTTTTGGGGGAGCCCATATCAGTCATATCAGTGGGGGGCGGGGGCTGTACTCCCCCATAGCTCGCACACTGGCCAAAGCAACCAGACATTTTAACTAGTAATTACATTTGTCCTGTAAGTTAAGAAAATAGAGAATATATGGTGGGGTGTGATGAAGTAGTTCCACGAACAACTCTGTTTTAGTGATGAAAATGTGGAAATTATATCAGCTACTGTAAGTACCACATAACATAACATAACATAACAGTGGTATAATTAGGATAATGGACTTAACAGTTTCAGAAAGTTAATGCACCTCGAGGTGTAATGACCACTCCATTTGTCCCGAGTGGTGTGTCATCCTTAGCTTACCTGTAGCCTAACACGTTTAATAATTTGATTCATTGTCAATAATTGAATGGTTATGGACGGTTATGGGATTTGGCAGACGCTTTTGTCCAAAGCGCCCATGAGCGACATGATGTCTCAGATAATACTGAAAAAGGCCATATCCTATATTGATATTGCGTTTTGAATTTATGGCAGATCAGCAAACGTTTTGGGAGGTGGTGGGCGAGTGTCCTTGGACTCTTGTTCCTTTGCCTTTCCTTCATACATTAGAATCCTTTTGGAGACAAAAAAAAAGAATAATGAAAATGCATACAATGTCCTTACGTTCTATTTGTGTTCTGGCTGCTCATGTTGAACTCAACTGGTAGAACCACTTTTCAGTGATCATTAGTTCATCTCTATATATTGTAGACTTACAGCCTTAATATCGCATTCCTCTTCCCAAGCATCATGTTGAGGAAATCTGTGTAATTGATGGTGTCCCCAGACTCTTTATTTCCCACCACTTCAGACATCATCTTCTTTAGTTCAAGATGAGTCTTGGCAACACCCAACTTCTCCAGCATTCGTTTTAGACCCATAATGTCTGAGGGGATATGTTAAAAACTGTTGATAGTGAGTTGCAATAAGCTAACATAGCACAATTGCAGTGCTGTCTGCTTACCTATTTCTCCTTGGTCATTAAGGTCAAACTCCATGTATTTGTCTGAAAAAGGAGAGGGAGATAATAATATTTGTTTATTATATGTAGCATGTATCATTCACAGCTATTCAACTATTACATGCAGTGGGGTTTATCACTATAGCTTACGTTTGAAAGACTCCAGTTTGGACTGCAGGTCTTCCTCATCAGCATACTTAGAGTCAGTAAGGTACATCTGCAGAATGGAATGGACTATGTATTTATTAAAGTACATATCATTCAGGCCTTAAATTAGGTTAATGGATCTATTGACTGTTTATTTTAACCGCTGTGCGGTGGTCATATAGGTTTAGTCAGAGTTTTTCTTCCGGATTTTTATATGTACAGTGGGGGGACTAAGTATTTGACCCCATGCTAAAGTTGACTAAAAAGAGGAATAAATCATCTTTTTACAATTGATCTTAATGCCTTAATTTAAAAAAAATGAGTAAAAACCCAACCGCGAAGGACACCAATTTTCTTTGTGATTGAAGAATGTATCGTAAATAAATAAATGTTCTTCCTTAAATACAGGGGGCATAAGTATTTGACCCCTATGTTAAATTCCCATATGAGCAGGAGGATTTTTTTTATATGTTTTTATTTTTCAAGGCCAGCTATTTCATGGATCCAGGATACTATAAATCCTGATAAAGTTCCCTTGGCCTTTGGAATTAAAATAGCCCCACATCATCACATACCCTCCAGTTAGCCTATTAGCATGTTTAATGCTCATTGAGCTCAATGGAAATCAAACAGGCTAGTAGGCTAATCTTTAAAAAGAGAGTCGTCCTCCAGTTCAGAAGGTGGCGATAAGGCACATAGCTTGCTTGCCGCGTAAGAAGAAGAAAAGTTGCTTGGGAAAGCACACATGAGTCCGAGTGGAGTCCCGCGCATAGACAGTAAAAGAAATGGACAAACATGGGTTTTCCATTGATAATGTGCATACTGAGGAGGCGTTCTTCTCTGACCATAAACCCATTCTGTTTAATCTAAACCTACCTAACCCTCTGTCTGTAGCTAAATCCCCCAGTTGCTTTTCTAGTTATATTAATTCTCTCATTGCCTGCCATTTCTCATTCAGACCGGCCTGCAGCGTCGGCGTGAACACACAGCACACAGTGAACACACAGTGAGGTGAATCACACAACCCAGAGCAGTGAGCTGCCTGCCCAACCAGCGGCGCTCGGGGAGCAGTGAGGGGTTAGGTGCCTTGCTCAAGGGCACTTCAGCCGTGGTGGACTGGTCGGGGATCGAACCGGCAACCCTCCGGTTACAAGCCCGATGCGCTAACCAGTACACCACGGCTGCCCCACAAGAGTCCAGGCCCGTCCAAACAGGTCACTGTGCCCCCCCAAACAGAGTGCTCTGTGGATATTTTGCAGTAGCCTAAGAGTAGGCGAATTCAACTCCACTAGTGGTGAGGTCGTTGTATGAATATCCGACGAGACAATTATCCATGCGTTATGGCCGCTATGCCTCTGACATGTCAAAACGAAAGTCGACTCACGGACTGTGTCTGTGTAGGCTGAACTATTTAAAGAACTCAACTCAGCTCACAGGCTACACTTCAATACCCACTAATCCATTGTCCAAAATACTAAATGTGACGGTTTGTTCATTTGTTTGTTCGGCCAGTAGCCTAATCTTCTAGATGCCGCCAGTCTGTCATGTTGCTGCCACTCCGGCATGCTTTTTTTTGTCAGACATGCCCCTATTCCAGCATGCTGCCATCCCCACACATTATAGTAGGCCTACCGCCATTCAAACAGTCTATTTTTTTCAATTCAATATATCTTTGCGGTTCCTGCATCAAATTCCAACATCCTGAGAAACGCGGATGAGCTGTAGACTAATGACATCTGCACCCGCTATCAATAGGCTAATCCTATCAATTTCAACAATTGATATCCACAGCAGATACCCATACTCATACATTACAGTAGCCTCTTTGCACTATTATGCAGACAGTCGCTTGCCCTCAAAGCCCATCATGTATTTTACCTTGTGTCTTGATTGTGTGATGACGTTATGACCAGCAAAGTCAAACCAGCGAAACAGCAAACTCTATCTGGTCAAATTTGCTAACATATAGGCCTATCTAGTATGTTTTTTAATACATTGTTTTCATTACTGCAACTTAAAAAAAAAAAGTTAAATGGCATAGGCCATAGGCATTCTCCGATGCGTCGACCTGCCGACCTGCCGACCTGTCGTAGGCCTAAATCTTTTTTAAAAAATAAGAAGCGCTTCAATGGAGCTCTAGAAGCCAAAGTTTGGACTTTTTCATTAGAAAACAATTTAATTTGAATTATGGACTGCCTTTGAATGAAGATTGATCGGACTTTAAGTTGACAGAAGAAAGTTTCAAGAGGCTACCTGTTAAGAAACGCACGTTTGCCCCGTGGAAGTCATATAAGAGCGGTGAATTATTATTTTTTGGAAAGGATACCTTGTAGCCTACCTTGATACCTTTGCACGAAGCCTATTGTTTGTGCTCTTACTTGTCCTTTTTGACCTAGGGCTATAATTATTAATTTAATTTAATTTAATTTAATTTAATTTCGCTTATAGAGCGCCAAAACATTGCACGTCTCATGGCGCTTTACAGAGTGTTAAAGGGATAGTTCGGATTTTAAGACCCGAAGTTATATGGGTTCCCTGTCAGCAACGTTGTGCATCAGCACTGACTTACCCCCCGACAGCGTCCTGTGAGCCGAGATCCAGCCGGTTTTTGATCATTTTTGATGCTGAAGAAAGTAGTCTGGCAAGTTTCTGGGGTCACGAAAGTAAAGTGTTTTTCTTCTCAAAACCATATGCGTTCAACAGAGTGATATATTTGCACCACAAAAACGTTGTCCAGCTGTCAGTAGCGCGCAGTGATAGGAATCGCGAAAAAAAAGTAAGTGATAACGAGGTTTGAATTTTTCCTGGACAACGTTTTTGTGGTGCAAATATATCACTCTTTTGAACGCATATGGTTTTGAGAAGAAAAACACTTTACTTTCGTGACCCAGAAACTTGCCGGACTACTTTCTTCAGCATCAAAAACCGGCTGGATCTCGGCTCACAGGACGCTGTTGCGGGGTAAGTCAGTGCTGATGCACAACGTTGCTGACAGGGAACCCATATAACTTCGTGTCTTAAAATCCGAACTATCCCTTTAAACATTCAAAGAGAGCCCATGAGTAACAGGGGCAAGGAAAAACTCCCTAGAATTGGAGATACATATAGGAAGAAACCTCAGACAGATCCACGACTCAAGGGCCCAACCCATCTGCCTGGGGTCAGTTACAGTAAAGTCATTTGTAGTTTGAAAGTTACAATGACAATGAAAGTTCAAATAGTCCAGTGTAGGGAATAAATTGTCCAGTCCAGTCCAATTATTAGAGGTGATGCACCTCTATTGAAATTCATAGGCTTCTTCTAATTATTCTTGCGTGCTTTATTCAGATCGAACCGCGTAACTTAGGCTAGCATACAAACTTGATTGAGACAACCCCGCACCATCCATTCTGGGTCCAGTCCTATTTTGTTTATATGCTCCCATTATGAAATAGAATTACCTCCGCCAAGGAGGTTTTTTTTGGGGGGGGGGTCCAGAATGCAGCAGCAAGACTGTTGACTGGGTCAAAAAAAGTGGGATCATATCACACCAGTCCTTGCACTGACTGCCAGTGCATCAAAGGATCCACTTTAAAATCGTACTGATGGATTTCAAAGCCCTTAAAGGAACACTTCACCGTTTTTTTTTTCATATTAAACTGTCATTCCCTTTACTAAGACGAGTTGATACATACCTCTCACGTTTCAATGCGTGCACTCACTGGCTCTGTTGCGCGGCGCTACGGTGATAGCACTTAGCTATCACCGTAGCTATATTGTGTGGCGGAATAACATTGGGAGCACTTAGACTCAGCGCAGTAATATCTTCACTCCAAAGTGAAACTGAAAGTGCAAGAGTGAGGATATTACTGCGCCACACAATATAGTTATCCCTCTTACCTGCTTAGAAATGCACCACATTTTATTTTGTCTCACCATACTTGGTCGTGTGACTACTCGTGTAACTGTATTTTAATAGGGAAAACATGGAAGTGTTTGGTTGCTTCTAACTTCATCTCTGTTTGGATCCTAATGAATGCATTTGGCTAGCTAAGTGCTGTCACCGTAGTGCCGCGCAACAGAGCCAGTGAGTGCACGCATTGAAACGTGAGAGGTATGTATCAACTCGTCTTAGTTAAGGGAACATAGTTTAATATGAAAAAGCGGTGAGGTGTTGCTTTAATGGCCAGGCCCCATCTTACATTTCAGACCTCCTAATCCTCCACTCAGCCACTAGGTCCTTGAGATCTTGCAATCAGGGTCTTCTACACATCCACCACTCCCGATTAAAACAAAAAGGAGACCGGGCATTTGCTGTTGCAGCTCCACGTTTGTGGAACCAATTGCCACCACACACATGTGATGACCCCTCCATTTCTGCTTTTAAATCAAGGCACAAAACCCACCTTTATACCCTTGCTTTCTCTCTCCCTTAATTTTATGTTTTTGTGTTTTATGTATATTTTATTCAGTATTGTTATTTTTACTTATTATTACTTTATTTTACTTTATTTTATTTTATTTTATTTTATTTACCTTTTTATAACAATATGTACAGCACTTTGGACAGTGTTGAAAAATGGCAGGCCAATCAGCGATGAGAGGGGAATTGGCCTGCCATGGGAGGGGAAAACCAAAACTTGTAATAAACAAAATCAGCAACACCTGCAACTGTCACGAATGCTGTTGGAAAAATGCAGAAGTAAGGTCACCCACATACATTGTCTCCTGACTGTTTATACTGTTTATTGTCAGTTTGTAAAGTTTAGGCGAAGTAGGAAGTAGGAATCTCTGATCAATGTAATTGGTAAGGCTGGATCAGCGATTTCAAAGTTACTGCCTGTCGCGACTCGCGATGCAAGTGTTGCAAAGGTTTCTCATTCGAGACTTCCCAGACTGTTCATGTCATGAAAGAGTTGAGCGGGGCCATGAATATTGAAGAGGCCAAGTGAAAGCCTAGACCTCGGTCCTATAGACAATCTGTAGTTGGACATGAAATGGGTTTTTCACACCCAATCCCCTTCCAACCTGGCAGTTCTTGAGCAGTTTTGCAAAGAAAAAAGGAGTAACACTACAGTATCCAGACAGATGTGCAAGCCTAATTGAGACCTATCAACGCAGGTTCCATGCTTAAGTTCCATGCATCTAATCTACTTAATGCTGACTAGTATGGAAGGGGTGAATATGTATGCAATCACTTTCTATTTTCTATTTAATTAACATTTCTTTGTAGAAATTTGCTCAGAGGGGATTTTTGTAAAAAATATAAAATAAAAAAGGTAAAATTAAATTAAAATACTTTTATATAGGTACTGTATTTATCCAGATGAGTTGTTTGGGACTTGTTGTTGGGCTGCTTACATCTCGTGACAGTGTGTCTTCAGCTGTGTTTTATGTGCTTTTTGGTCAGTGGCATAATGATTTTTTGAAGGTGCAAGATAGCGATTTTTGGATCATGCACCAGACCACACCTGTTTTATTAACTGACACACACACCCCTGGGCAAAAAAATCACTGATTTGGATATAAGATAAGAATAATTCTTGTGTCGCGCTTTACGCCAGGTGTACAATTGGGCCCTATGTGTTATTTAGATTGCTAAAATAGGGCAATTATCATGAGGTTTCATGAATACTTTCTAACCCTTTATGAAAGTGTTTATAATGCTAAATGGATGGATTCATCAAACATGTTACGATAGTTTATACGATATGTGGAAGAAGTTCTTACATAAGTCGCCTAAGTATCATTCATATCATTATACGTTTCTCCAGACATGTTTAAAAACAATTGCCTATTAGAAAACATACCTTATATTTTGTATAATGTTAAGAATATATTGATGGAAAGATCAATATTTGCATACAATCAGATTAATGATATCAGACTGCACAATGTCACTATTAAGTGTACCCAAACCTCATTGATGGAGTTCAGTTTGTCCTCTTGTTGAGATTTGAGCATTCCATATGCTTTCCCACCTGTAAAAGTTTGAGATATACTCAGGAATATATCATACTTAGACATATATTTCTGAAGAATAAAAGCCGAAAGACCATTTATAACCATATTTGGGCAATCAATCTTTGAAATGTGGACAACTCTAAGTGAAACAATTTAAGGAAGTACAAAAAAAGTCACATCAGCGAACGTGAGAAATTAGTTTGTGTGAGCTACATAGTGTGTTACAAAATTACCTGTCATAACTAATAATAGGTTATAATGCTAAATCTGTAAATACAATATGTACATGTTATTTGTTGCATGAGTAGCATTATTTGCTTGAATACAGGGAACTTAAGGATAGAAATAAACACATGTTTCTCAGAACTCACAATCTTCATACAGAATTAAGATAAATCAAGATTGTTTTTTTAAAACAATACCTTGTTTGTCCATGTCTGTTTGTCCCACTAAAAGATATAAGTCCTGGCAGATGTGGTGCCTGATAAAAGTGAAATGAAGAGAACACTTCTAGTTCTTTTACATGAGAGTTGACAGAGGGGAAGTGTGGAGGTTAATGTTAGCTTGTGGTCAGCTGATTTCCCCTTGCACTCAAAGTGAAATTGTACTCTGAAACAGAACTGGGTGGTGACCTATGTTAGTGGAGCCTTGCTTTTATGGTCAGAAGATACACACCATTTATTAATCTCAAACTCAACCTATAGACGTTTCCATATAATCCAGGTGCATTGCTGTGTTTATGCATTTGCCCTGCCCACACCTGCCCTACACTTCCATGCGTGTTTAGTAGGCTTTATATTGTAGATTTTTAAGACTACCTTTTGGGTCCTTTTGCCATAATAGGACAGTTAAGAGTGAAAGGAAAACAGTGAGAGAAAGATGCATTAGGGAAATGACTATCGGTCTAAATCTAAATCCGGGTCCCCAAGAGTGGGATGCTGCTGCTTGTGTGAAAGCTACACTGATAGTAGACAGAGGTTGGGCGTGAGCTGCGCTCTGGTGTGCAACAGAAACGTAGGGCTCTATTTTAGTAATCTAAGTCTGAAGCACAATGCTTATACACATTTAGGGCATGTCTGAGTTCACTTTCGCTATTTCAACAGCCTTAAAAATTGTCTCTGTGTCAAGTACATAGCAAAAAAGCAACACTTACCCCAATACGACTTTGCACAAAGTTCATTTGACAACTTGTCAACTCATGTGCTTGGCAGCATAATGATCACTGCATTGGGTGTAGGCTATAGGAGCACGATTTTGCGCTTTGTGCCATGATGCACCTGGTGTAAGATAGGGTGGAAAATCAGCAGCCATCAAATCAGCTTGCCACACCTAATTGAATACAAAATCTTTGCATTACCCTTAAATACAGTGTGCGTATCTTTTGAACTAAGGTAGACATGATGCATGATCTCCATATTCAAGTATAAATAGGCCTACAAGCAATTCTGAAAGTATCATTTTTTTATCTATTCAATACATTTAAACTAGATACAATGCACAATTGATAGCAGCACCAAACAATTACTGAATTTGCAAAGAACTACATTATCCACAGGTTGTGGCAGGCCTTACTGCAATTTAAACCATAGGCCTATCCAGTTACCAATATGGGACAACTGAAACAACACAACATACAAAGCCTGTTGCTGGAAACATCCCTGTGGCAGAGGTGGAAAAGTCCAGCGTCAGAAAGTAAAATTTCTACCACATAACCATTCATTTAAACTTACTGATTCTAATTAGCACAACTATTCAGCTAGGTAGTAGCCAATTTAGTGAGATCACCTATGTTAAAGGGACACTTCCCCAATTAGCATTAAGCTTTGTATCTTTAGAAAACCAGTCATGTTTTTGAATGGTCATGCATCATTCCCTCAGTTTGCATTGAGATGGGAGAAATACGGATTTCAATGAAACCCGGACTTCCTGCTCTCAATGATGTAAAATGATGATTTTTACATCATTGAAAGCAGGAAGTCCAACATTGAAATCTGTATTTCTCCCATCTCAAGGCAAACTGAGGGAATGATGCACGGCCATTCAAAAACATGACTGATTTTTTAAAGATACGAACTAAGCTTAATGCTAATCGTTGAAGTGTCCCTTTAAGTATGTCTCCTTGTGTGGCGCAGTAATATCCTCACCCTTGCACTTTCAGTTTCACTTTTGAGTGAGGATATTACTGCGCAGAGTCTAAGTGCTCCCAATGTTATTCTGCCACATAATTATCCCTTTTACCTGCTTAGAAATGCACCACGTTTTATTTTGTCTCATCATACTTAGTCGTGTGACTACTCATGTAACTGTATTTTAATAGGAAAAACATGGAGATGTTTGTTCGCTTCTAACTTCATCTCTGTTTGGGTCCTAATGAATGAACTGGGCTAGCTAAGTGCTATCAAAGTTGCGCCACGCGCCAGAGCCAGTGAGTGCACGCATTGAAACGTGAGAGGTATGTATCAACTCGTCTTAATTAATGGAATAACATAGTTTAATATGAAAAAACGCTTAAGTGTTCCTTTAAGTGGAGAAACCATACTGTATCAGGTGTTTTTGCGCGCATTGCACATCATCTACTCAGGAGGGCACTGCTCCCACATACGTGTCTCTTCTCAAGTTAGAAAGTGCAATAAGACCAACTGAAAATGAAACCTGGCGTTTTTCTAGGCTGATTTGACATGGAACTACACTCTCATCTGGCGTAATAATCAAGGGAATTGCAAACGTAGCCTACCATGGGTGCAGTGATGAGATTATTACGCCAGATGAGAGTGTAGTTCCATGTCAAATCAGCCTAGAATAACGGCAGGTTTCATTTTCAGTTGGTCTTATTGCACTTTCTAACTTGAGAAGAGACACGTTTTAAATGGGAAAATTACTGGAAATCTTAGTCACTTTTAATCATGATGCTAGCAGGCGAGATGCTAATGGTCTAATACGTTTCAATGATCTATGCTAGGCTGAAGCTAAAAGTTGTATCGCCAGACTCACAGAATGGCTGGATGAATGGGGAAAAGGTAAATATCAATTGTTTTGCTCAAGGGGAGGTGGAAAATTAGCTTATTTCCAAAAATGGCGGAATATCCCTTTAAGGGAGCACAAAAACATTACCTCTGTGATCCCATATCAATTGAATGTCCCATTGACCTGGCGTCACGAACGGCAGACGTTATTTCTTAAATGTCAGAGTAATGACATTCAAAAGGGTACCTTAATAATACACCACCATTCATAAAGGAACGAAGTATGAAAAGAAAAACACAATTTATTACATGGATCACCCAAAGGACTTTATGTTGATTTTCAATAGCGCAGCTTTTACAATCATAACAGTGGGTGTTAAATATTCCTTAACCACTAGATGGCAGCATGACACAGCGCACTTTGCATGACACAGCAAGCATGACACAGCAAGTAAAGTGCGCTGTTAGTAAGTACAGTAAAGTACAGTTGCGAGAATTAGGAGGTTAATAAAATGGCTCTAGCTCACTGCCCTTACCTAATACACAGTTTGCCATTTGGGGCTATAGCGTATACCAGGGCGAGCTCTGCAGCGGTTGATCAACAAAAAATACAGTCTGCACACCTTACTTGATGTGTTTTGCACATTTTATTTTTTTGCCTTTAATGCGACAGGACAGTGAAGAATGACAGGAAGTGAACAGGAGAGAGAGTAGGGGTGGGATCCGGAAAGGACCACGAGAGTCGGGAATCGGACCTGGGTCGCCGGTGTACGGTGCAGCTGCCCCAGCCAGCTGAGCCACAGCTTGGCATACTTGATGTGTTTTAATGCGGAAAAATACCCTGGGGTCTTTGGGACAAGACTTTGGGGAAATCCTGTCAAACCGTCAAAATAACCTCCGCAAATCATGCAGCCCGACTGAAGTAATCAGCAAGTAATAGTAGGCCTACTTCCATGTGATACGCTCTACACTTCCGTCGATTCCTCAGTCATAAGTATACAGGACCTGCTTTCTCTGCACTACTGGCTCAACAAAGCCCAGACACAGACTTCTCCACACCCAGTCCTGCCCAAGACTGAAGCACACAGGCTTCTGACATGCTAGCTGGCCAACAGCAGCAGGTCACGCGCCCGGTTTAAGCTCCACGCGTAAAGCTCTCCAGCAACTTCCATGGCTGCAAGTGCAAAGGCCAAAGCCTGCCCAAAAACGTGTGCGCAGTATTGTCAGCCCTCAATCAAGGGTTGTGGCAGTTCTGATAGCGACCGCATTGCTACTCCTGCCTCCGCCTCTTTCCTTTTCCTTTTCACCCCCAGTCGGGACATGGTCTCAGGCTGCCTCCCTCCAGGGTCTTCGTATTGATTGCTCCCTCTCTCCCTCCCCCTCTCATTTCTGGAACTGCAATGCCCCCCTCATCTAAGCTTGCCTTCACCCACGACCAACAGCCAATCTCAGATGTCCCTGAATTCCAGCCTACTTCTGTAGCGACCTTGTCACTACTCTCTTCTCTCCCTCCTTCCTACCCCCTTCACCCACCCAACCAGGACTTGGTCCCAGTTAGGCTCAGGCTAGGTTCGGTATGATACGCATCATTTAGCCCTCACATCTAGTCATGAGCAGCAAACATATCCTCAGCAATAGAAATCAAAATGCTTGCTCCATGGCCAGCTACCAACCCACACTTTTGCCCCCTTTTTAAGGTTTTCTGTAGCTTAGAAAATGTTGGTGTGACAGAGTGCTGTCAAAACGGTTGAGTTATGACTGCCATACGGGCCTGGCCCTTTGACACTGTGGTGAAGCTGCAGATAATAATAACCCAGAGACTCAGATTTGACTGGGTCAGGTGTTTGCTCTCTCACTTTGATTCAGTTGCCACATGTCATGAGCCATAGTGTAATAAAATGAACCTCGCAGAGAGATATCAATTAATTTTCAAGCCATGACCATGCATCCTAAATTCAGAAATTTAGAAGCTACAGCTTTTTTACAACTGCTTGCCATTCCTCAAGGTGCAATGGGCAACTAAGTCTGAAATGTATAAACTCATTATCATAAGAAATATATGACTAGCAAAACTGTCAAAATGGAACTCTCTGACACAGTCTATGCTACCAAGCCTAGAGTTTTGGCCTATGGAGTTATGTTTTGCCATGCAAAATTATCAACAAGACAAGAGCATTATTTTCCACTTAGATAAGCTGATTTGCTCTGCACTGCCTATAAGAGCTTTTCTTTGGTATATATCTGCTTTAATTTATGCTAGAACAGCATTCCTGGCAGAGGTCCACTTTTGTTAGCTACATGAGTACAATTCTGAAGTGAAAATGCCCTTTTAACCGCATGCTTTAACTCATTGTATTGAAATCTGTATTTATTTTTACCTGTGTCCCCACTTGCACCAGACTGTGACTTCTTTGCAGACAGGACTCCCCTCTCTCCAGTCCAGAAGAATTTCTGATCCCTAAAGCCAATTAGAGTTAACTTGACGGTGTGACAGGATTTAGGGATAATGAACTATAATGCCACATCAAGTTAATGGTCTACGCAATAGTGTTTGTGTGTGCAGGGATTTGTTCTTTTGACACCTGCTACCCCCACCTGTGGCCATTTCAGGCCACCAATGCACTAAGAACCAGTAATATGAAATTACATGCAGTCTTCTTTTTAAAAATCTAATTCAATTCAATAGTCATCTCCTAATAGGTTCCAGCAACTTCTACTTGAATGTCCAACTAGAAAGGGAAATGTGGAGGTGGTCGTGATCAGAGGGATGGTTCATGGCACAGTCTGTCTTTACTAAGATTCGCCTGTGTTTTCGTGGTAATTCCAAAGCCTGTGATTTACCATAGGAGGGAAGAAGAAGAAACTACCGTGTTTCCAGTTCTTGGTAGCTTGGTGGCCCTGCAAACTCTCCTTATTTAAAAGAGGAATCCGGCAAGTTCTCACATAAATCTCCATTTCTCGAGGTCACCTAGTACTGTCCGTATGGAACAAATTGAAAAATTGTTTTTACCCAACTCGAGTTGCTACAATCAGCAGCTAACGCAGCCAGGCAGCCACAGCGCTACACTCTGTGGGCCTATACATGGGGGCGGACATGCCCCCAGAGTGTAGTGCCATAGCTGTCTGGCAGCATTAGTGATGTGGAAACTCTATGTGATGCTATGTGGAAACTCTCTGGATTTCTCCGTTAACTAAGCCAGGGTTTTTTTTTTCATTCTATGTCATCTTATGAAGTGTTCAAGTAACAATAAAGATTAATGTTAGTTTGGAGATTGGCCTGTTATTTTTATGGTCTATAGGTCTCTTTGCTTGTACAATTGCGTGCTCAAAACTGGAGAGGACGACTTAATTTCTTAAAGAGCTATTGACTTTAGCTAAAAAAAAGTTGTGAGGGAGTAACATCTGAGGCTGGGCTTCATATGTGAAACCACCTCAGGCAACTGGGAGGATGACACTGGTTTGAACAGCTTGTTAGACTGGATGATGTATCACTGGAAGATTAGAATCTCGAGGTGATGGTAGTTCTTATACAACAATACATTGCATTTTATATGCAGCGTTTCAAGACACCCAAAGCGTTTCACAGTGAAGGGGGACCCTCATCACCACCAATGTCTAGCAACCACCTGGGTGATGCACGACAGCATTTATGCGCCAGAACGCTCATCACACACCAGCCTGAGGTGGAGAGTGAGGGAAGGAGTGAAGGAGCCAATTACACTGGGGTGTTATTAGGGAGCCAGATTGAATACACAGTTGGAGACAGAAAAGCTGAATGAGCATACAAGATCAAATGTGTGACCTTTTTGATGTTCCAGGCCTGATGCTGACTGAGTTAGATTAACAGTCTTCAAGGTTTATGTGTTGATTATAGGTTTAGTTAACTTTGAGGGCCAGCAAAGCTGTTGCAAGTCAAGGCAAAGCCATGGTGTTAATGCACTCATTTGATAGGTTAAGTTCAGCCATGTTCTGCTCAGTGAGGCAGATGTGGAATTGTGACACTCTTTTACATTTGGAAACACAGATGGAATCCCAAAATTAGTAGCATATCTGTGCTTTTGTACAAAAAGCATTATATAGTCATGTTAGAAGTTTTAGGTTTGACACTGAAATGAAAAGATAAAAGAGAAGGGTTTTTTTGAATGCGTGTTTTAATTAATCATATACACTACTTTTTTTTGTCTTTTCTGAAATGCATGCTTATATACAACATATTTACAAAACAACCAAATCATTGCCTGGTTGACAAAATGGCCCCCAAACAATAATGATAGTGTGCAGTGGGAATGTGAATAAAATAACAGAGGTGTACAGGAAGACATAAAAAAAACCCTCCCCTCAATTTCCACTGAATCACCCATGCACATTCTGAGAGAAGAAGTAAGCGTATGGCCCAGTAGTAGGCGTTGAGATTTATGCTGGGCCCACACTGGATACTTCTGTCTTGCTGGTCGAAACAGAGGTCTCATCCTCCATAGCTTTCCCAAAGACGGTAGAGAGCATGCAGCTTCGGAACTGGACAGAGAGAGAGAACGAGAGATATTAGATTAAGCTTGATCTGATATTCTAATGGAAACAATGCAAAATTATCAATCTAGAGGAACGCCCAATAAAACAGTTCCTGTCCTCCGCAAATGTGGGGTGAAATACTGACCTGCTTGTTCAAAAGTACATAGATGCAAGGGTTGAATATTGATGAGCTCTTGGAGAAGAAGGCAGGGATGGCCATGAACTGGGCAGTGAAAGGAGCTCCCTTATTGAAAAAGATCCAGGCTGCCACAGTGGCATAAGGTGTCCAAGCTACCAGGAAGCCAACCACCATCAGGACGCACATCCGTGTCACCTCCCTCTCAGCCTTCTGTGTGGAAGCTGATTCCTGTTGCGCTGCTGCAGCCTGATCATGTAAAGGACAGTGTCAGGCAAAGATGAGCAACACCCTACATTACATTTTTTGCTTTCTCAGTGTCCATCTGTGTGTTTGTATTGGTCTATAATGTGTATATATAATTGTGTGATAGTACAGAAAATAAAATTCCATACCGCCTTGACTGTGCACACGAGGCTGCCATAAGTGAAGACGATGACAATGACAGGGAGGAAGAAGTGAACAACAAACATGTAGATGACATATGACTCATTGTTGTACTTTTCGTTCAAGGTGTAGTAGTCTGGTCCACAGGAGCACTGCAGGCCCTCAGGGATGTACCTGAGCATGGTAAAGAAAGTATAGGAGCCATTTGAAATGTGAGGGTGATCACAAAGTGTAAAGATGTTCGTAGTACCATACTGCATGCTGCAGTAGTCTATACGCAAAATAAACATTGAAATGTTTGGAACATTGGATTATTCCCCCCAGAATTCTTTAAGTAACCTTGGTGCACATGCATTTTGTCACTGTACTTATTGTCATTAGTACTGTACCTTGACCAGCCAACCAGTGGGGGGGCCGCACAGGACATAGCCATGACCCAGGTGAATGCTATTCCCGCCAGGGCATGAGTGTCAGAGAATTTGAAGCTTCCCATAGGCTTGCACACAACAATGTATCTTTCGACAGCAAGAACCACCAGTGACCAAAGAGCTACTTCACCTGAAAGTAAACAAAAGTTGCTGAGATAAGTCCACTTAAAATGGATAATGTACGACTGACACGGTGAGCGTTTTAAAACTGTTGTACTCAGTCTGTCAAGGAAGTGTTTTCCTAATTTACTTCTATAAACACATTACAAAAACATAATGAGGACCATGAAAGCAAAACAAGTGCATGATCACCTACCTCCTAGGGTTGCCATGAAGCCCTCCACAGCACAGCCCATGGGTCCAAAATAGAAATAGCCATTTACTGCAGAAGTGATGGTAATCGTGAAACCAAAGAGTACCATGATCATACCAGCCACAGCGAGGTTAACCAGAATATAGTTAAGAGGTTGTCGAAGTTTCTTGTGCAGCGCTGTGACCAGAAGAGTCATGCCATTGATGGGGAAGCCAGTGCAGATGAGGCAGAACATGTAGAAAGCAAGAAACTTGTATTGCCAAGGATCCCCGAGGTAGTACTGCTCGTATTCAAAAGGATTCCTCACCAACCCTGTCCGGTTGGACATAGGTATGTAGTAGTTGTCACCCTCAAATCCATTCATTTTGCTGTTGCTAGTTTTGTTACTTTGTGTACAACTGGTAAGGATGAACAAAACAGCTCTTGCATATGCTGCTTCTTTGTCTCAAGGTCCTGGGCAGTAGTTATATAGTGTACTCTAATGGGGTTTAGGCAGGATTACTACAGCAGAGGTGGAACCCAAATGTGATCAGGAAGGCGACAGAGATGTGACAGATTAAAGGCTAAACCCAATCCTGGGCAGATTTTCATTAAAGTGTGAAATCTGTAAAATGGCACTGTTAATGACAGCCAGTGTTTTTTGTTTCATTAAGGTATAAAAAATAAAGTTACACGGAGGTCAAACTCCCCAGTCATTCTTCAACATGGGTGTTGAAGGATAACTGGGTCATTAGCACTGGATCTAACACAGTTCAAATAAGAACAAAGTACCTTGGTACAGTACGTCAGGATAACAGGTACTTGTACTTGCAAGACCCATGGCTATCTTGCCCCTGAGTGAACACTGAATGCACACTCAGTCCAGGCCAAAATGACGCAAATTGCCATGAATTCATTTTGGTGACTGGCTCACACAGGACAAGACAGCAGATTCAAGAGAGAGAGACACTGGCCATATACAAAAAACAGCAAATTAAGAGAGACATGTGTTGCTCCCAATGTGTATAGAATGAATAAATGAATGAAAGAACACATTTATATAATTAAATAAATCAGACCATTGCTAGTGAATTTAGTGACCCTGATGAGGAGGACATAGCTTTATAAGCAGAGTAGATAAGGACTGTTGGTGGGGAAAAGTGCTATTTGAAAAACAGGTGGATCTGGATCTGATACTTTCTAGCCTTCCGCCTGAAAAAGGAATGAACAGAATGTAATGAATCATTGAGTATTTTCAGACCAGTTTTGAGCAGCCAGGTGTTGTAAATGACACAGATCTTTGGGAGGTCCAGCCCAAGTTGCCCCAACTACCCTGTTTAGAGGAGGATGGAAAGAGAGGCAAAAAATCCATAAGAATCACTGTTAAAGAAACGCGGATATAAGGGGGAAAAGACAAAACACATATTTTTTGCCATTCAACTACATATTTTAACCTCTGGAGCTAAACGTAACTGGAATCAGGCTCTACGGTGAAATGAAAAGGTAATAGAGCTTTTTTCCAACAAACATTCAAGGTGGGTTAGGTGTAGGCCTACAGAACGTAAAAGAATGACTAAACTGTAAGGAACCTCATGCCCGAGTATAAGTATGGTGGAGGGTCGATGATGCTCTGGGGTTTTTTTTTATCCAAAGGTCCTTGCAAAATCATTAGGTTTCATGGCATCATGAATCAAAATCGGGATGCCTGTCATGATTGGATCATCCAGCAGGTAAACAATCCAAAACATCTGTCCAGATCAAAACAAATCGGTTTGCTGAACATAAAATATTTTTTCTGTCATCATTATTTGACTTCCCTGATCTGATCTGAACTCCATAGAAAACCAATGGAATGAGCTTAAAGGGATATTCAACCATTTGGGGAATTAAGCTAATTTTCCACCTCCCCTCGAGCAAAACAATTGATATTTACCCTTTTCCCGTTCATCCAGCCGTTCTGAGTCTGGCGATACAACTTTTAGCTCCAGCCTAGCATAGATCATTGAATCGGTTTAGACCATTAGCATATCACTGCTAGCATTACGCTTATTGTTAAAGTGACTAAGATTTCTGGTAATTTTCCAGTAACTTGTCTCTTCTCAAGTTAGAAAGTGCATCAAGGCACACGGAAAATGAAACGTGGCCATTTTCTAGGATGATTTGCCATTGAACTACACTCTCATTCTAGTGTAATAATCAAGGAATGTTGCAAACGTGCCATGGGCGCAGTGATATCACGCAGCACCTGCAAATAGTCCACGTAGGCAACAAGCAGTTAGTGCTTGATATCACTGATGATCTAATGTTTCAACTGCTCGAGGGGAGGTGGAACATGAGCTTAATTCCCCAAATGGTGGAATATCCCTTTGAAGCAACACTCCACCGTTTTGTCATATTAAACTATGTTATTCGCTTAACTAGGAGTTAACACATACCTCTAGCGTCTTAATGTGTGCAGCACCACTTTGCTAGCACTTGCTTTGCCTAATTCATTCATTATGATCCAAACAGAGATGAAGTTAGAAGCTACCAAACACCTCCACATTTTCCACTACACAAGTAGTTACACGATCAAGTGGTGACACAAAGTAAAACATGGCACTTTTCTAAGCATGTAAAACTATAATGTATGGTGGAATAGCACGAGAGGATTTTTGTTTTGTTGAAATGCTCATCTTTGCCACTTCCTTTTTCTCTCCCACACTGTTTAAATGTAAAGCTAGAATGGTGTTTTAAGCTTGATTGTATCACCAGGAGTTCATTCCACTAATGCCTTTTACCAATTATTGGTAAATCCCATTGAGCAATTAGAATTAAACTTGCGTCACCAAGTTTGCACCCAACATTATCTGTAAATAAGATTTACACTGTTAAAGGCAGTTAGTGGCGTCATTCCTCTTGAGATAACACAGTTCACGTTCAAAATTCTGTTGTTAACAAACTATTTAGCAGAATCACACTAATTCCATGGGTTGAATGTAGACACCATCTCTATAACCATCACTATCAATACCTGTTGACAATTTACAAAACTTACATTGTACAAACACTACATTTACTACTGTGCCATGAGTGTTATTTATGGGATTCAAATTTACTGGAGGAAGGTAACAGTCTGTGGAGACAAGTTAATCCCATTGACACAAAGGGCAAGCTCTCACACAATATTGAGAAAAGCCACATTGAGAAGGCTGGGACTTGTGCCATTGTCACCTCACCTCTTCATGTCATGTAAGCTCACCTTATTGTCACCTCACCTCTTGTTTGTATTTTAGCACAGGGATTAGAGGGAAGGACAGAGTAGATACACTGAATATTGCAACATCTCAGGCCTGGTCCAGGATTCTAATATCATGTTTAACAAGACCACAGAAATATAATCCTTCTTTCTGACAGACAAACAAACCACAGCATTGGTAATTTTCATAGGGTTAGCTGTGAATTTTGTGTCAATGACTAAGAGTCTTCAGACAGTGAAGGTCAATTATGTGGATTAAATGAACAGACATGACCTGGAAGTCTCTGTACTGTTCTTCTGTATAAACAATGTGCCCTGACCCACATCCTGTGGCTCTCAATACAGCTAGACCTTAATTATTGTAAAACATGGCAATAAATAAATGAATAATTAAAAAAAACCCACATTTTGTTTGTTTAAATGTTGCAATTATGACACTTATCTTACACAAGTGTAACACAAACATTAAGAAACACTGACTGAAACTATATCACCGATTGAGGTGCAAACGCTGTATACAAGTTAGATGTGAAAAATACCATTATGAAGTATCATTTTCATTTAATTTTGTGTGTTTGTGTGCTTGCTTGCCTGCATGCATGTGTGTGTGTGCAATAAATGTGGAGGGTGCTGTATAAATGTTTTTAAATGGAACCGATGAAGCCCAGGTGGGGGCATGGATTTTCACATACAGTGTACAGGGTGTAGTTGATTTGTGTATCCAACTTAAAAAAATCCAAAGCCGCCACAGACTTCATTGTGCCAGGCTCTTTCATACAGAAACAGACCACCCCAAACACACTGTCAATATATTTAGGACTAGGACTTTCAGACAGGCCATGATACACAGCCTCATAACGAGGATCAATCTCACAAGGCCTTAGCATCATCTATCACCCGTGAGCATGGAAGCATTTCAGTTATACAAAATAGTGTGTCTGATCTACTTAAAAAAGGTAGCAACTTTTTGCACCAGATTACTACGTATATGCAAGGCTAGTCTTTGTATAGGCCAGTGTTTCCCAACCTTTTTTCCTTGAGGGCCCCGAACTCCTACCCGCATACGCACACAGGACATTGTTTTATTCAACAGTCGGGGTCCAGGGATGAACTAGAGAATGTAATTCCAAGGAAATTAGGAGTGCATGAAAATGCAAAAATGTACAGATAAATCATGTAGATATGGTTACTAAGGTGTTGCTAGGGTATACATGGTGGTTTCATAGTTTATGAAAGTTGACAGTGCGAAGTTAGACAGTTTTAAATTGAATATGGATAGCTTAAAAGCTGTTGATAAAAAGATAATTTAATGAATGTTGACAGACCGATAGTTTAATTGATGTTGATAGGTAGGCCTAAATCATTTTAAATGGATGGCGATAGAGTTTAATGGATGTTTAATGTTTGGTAGCAGTTATGTTAATAATGCTAATATGCTAATCAGATTGCTTAGCTAACTTAGCTCATGTTTGCTAGCAGTTTTGCTAACAATACTAACCATGCTAATAATGCTAACCAAGATGATAAGCTAACTTGGCTAATGATTTTTAGCAGTTATGCAAAAAATGTTAACTATGCTAACAATGCTAACTAGCTAACTTGCTAGTGAGGACTTTTATTTGGAAACATTTGTTGCTAGGGTATCCATGATGGCCACTATCAGAAATAAAAAAGTTACGGTAGTATAATCATGTTAGTTGCTATGGAAACTGTCATAAATGTTTAATTTTACTGGTTGCTATGTTGGTTGCTAGGTACGTGGAGGTTTCATATAGTTGACTGGAGGCATAGTTGATGATAACTGACAGTTGGAATGGTTGAACAGTTAAATAGTTGAGCAGTTTCAATGGTTAAATGATTTAATAGTGCATTATTGCAGTGAGGACTTTTATTTTGAAACAGTTGTGGACAGAGGAAGTAGTGAAACAGGATCTGTAGTCTTAATGAGATTGTATCACGACAAAAATCAAACTAAAATCGCTGAAAAGGTTTGATGGTTTTGTATCAAATTAATTAATCCCTTTCTTACTGGTAATATTGGACTGCGCATGCGTGACCGCCAAGGATCGGCAAAATGATTGGAGCAACGGCACTGGAAGAGGCGGGTGTAACCGGTGTAAACACCTGCCATCTTTGCGTTACGAAGTTAGCCCATGCATTTCAATGGGCGATTTTTCCAGTGTAGTGTCTCCTCATATATAAGTGTCTCTGGCTGAAGTCAGTTAAGTAAGACCTACGCAGCGCAGTTTGAATGAAGTTTCTACGTTAAACGGTTGAAGCTGAATTGGACGCACAAAAAGCGTTAGAAGAATAATATCACCTATGAAAAATTATAATTACAAGAAACCGGATAATAGAGTGCTCTAATTATCAATTGAGTCAATGATCTCAACTAGCACTTTGAGATCATTGACTTAATGTAAAGTGCATTATAAACAAAATGTATTATTATTGTTACCAATGCCTGGCCTAGCCGACCTGAAGGTTGCTTGCAACTTTAGAGGTCAGAGGTAATAAATAGCTACAAATGAATTTAAATGTGGAACAAAAATATGTTTTACATATGGATTATACATAGTTTTGATTATCCAATTGGGTCTGTTATTAGGATTTTATACATTTAATGTGCACAAACATAATTTTAGTAACCTCACAACATCAGCCCAGGCAACACTGTGCGGACCCCCTGCAATCCCTGGCGGCCCGTGGTAGGGTTCCCGGGCCCCAGGTTGGGAACCACTAGTATAAGATACTTAATTTCTTGAATGTAAGAAATTAGTTTTGGAAGTACTACTTAATTCAATAAGTAAAGTCAATTTAATTTAGTAACTTGACTAATATTGACTATATAATAATCTGATGCAGAAAGTTACCTAACATTTTTTTAAAAGTAAATCAGGCTCACATTTTTATCACTTAAGAAGGGTTTGTTGGCTGCTTTTTATTTAGTTTTTAAGTCAATTTCAAGATATTCTTTAGCATATCTGTCTATTGCACACAACGCTGAGGACATTTCCTAAATTTCAAGTGGTTTACCATAAATCACTGGCTGATTGTATCAACAGAAAAAAATTGTAAACCTCATTAACATTATATACCTGTAAACTATTCATTTTGGCGTTTTTTACATTAGTAATACTTGCAGATGGCAATGCCACTTGTTTGGTTGAAATGCTCATCTTTGCCACTTCCTTTTCCTCTCCCGCAGCAGTTCATTCCACTGATGGGCTTTTTACCAATAATTGGTCAATCCCATTGAGCAATTACAAGCTTTTGTCACCAACTTTACACCCAACATTATCTGTAAATAAGATTTAAACTGTTAAACAGTTAGTGGTGTCATTCTCCTTAAGATAACGAAGTTATCACGTCGTTACCAACTATTTCGCAGAACCACACTAATTCCACAGGTTAAATATAGACACCAATCAACTATCAATTTACTGGAGGAAGGTAACTAGGTACAATCTGTGGAGACAAGTTAATCCTATTGACACATAGGGCAAGCTCTCACACAATATTGAGAAAAGCCACATTGAGAAGGCTGGGCCTTGTGCCATTGTCACCTCACTTCTTCATGTCATGTAATCTCACCTTATTGTCACCTCACCTCTTGTTTGTATTTTAGCGCAGGGATTAGAGGGAAGGACAGAGTAGATACACTGAATATTGCAACAAGCAATTTGGTCATCTCAGGCCTGGTCCAGGATTCTAATATCATGTGTAACAAGACCACAGAAATATAATCCTTCTTTCTGACAGACAAACAAACCAACCACAGCATTGGCAATTTCTATAGCGCTAACTGTTAAGTCTGTGGCAATGACTAAGAGTTTTCAGACAGTGAAGGTCAATTATGCAGATTGAATTAACAGGCACGACTTGGAAGCCTCTGTAGGCCTACTGTTCTTCAGTATAAAAGATTTGCCCTGATCCACATCCTGTGGCTCTCAATACAGTCAACTAAATCTAGTATAATCACACTGAAACTACAAGGTAATAAATGGAATAAATAATAATAATAAAAAAAAACCACATTTTGTTTAATTCAATTTGGCAATTATGACATTATGTTACACAAACATCACAGATTCAGGAGCAAACACTGTATACAAGGAAAAGGAAAATTAAGTCTAGCCTCCCAAAGTTATACTGTAAGGAAGATGTACAGTAAGTAAGTTAGATGTGAAAAACACCATCATCAAGTATTATTTTATTTTCATTTCTTTAACCAAATTACAGTAAATTACCTGCAGCCTTGGGATGACAACAAAAAAGCTACATATTTTAGATGAATGATAAGAAATAATCAACTTGCAATGCTACTGTGTGAATATTCATAGGACAATTTAGAGGGAAAAAAACGTGCACTGCATGTGAACATTGAAAGAATTGAAGAATTTAAATTGCATTACGAGTATAAATATCAGCCTTCATATTCAGAGAAGGGTAACACCACTTCCTTCATGTAGAGCTGTAAGTCAAGCGAAGGATCTTCCAGGTCCAGGCTGAGGAACTTTTCCACCATGCTGTTACATCTTCAAAGCAGAATAGCATTTCAAAACACATATCGGCACAAACTATCCTACTTTATGATTAGTGCATAAAAACATCAGGGATGCAAATTCATCACCTGAGGGGGGGGGGGGGGGGGGGGGGGTTGAATGAGGGGTAAATGAGTGTGTGCATACTTATACAGTAGTGTGTGTTTGTGTACATGTGTGTGTGTGGGTTCATTTGTGAGTGTGTGTGTGCCGGCCTGCTTGCCAGCATGTGTGTGTGTGCGATTACAATGTCTATGAAGCGCTATACCTCACATGAGTGGATATGGCATGTGTAGTCATGGCCCCTTGAGACTATAATTTGGTCATCCTAGGCCCTTCGGTTCTCGAGAAATTCACAGAAAACTGTCTGGCCTACCCTACTGTAGCGTGTGTCAAATTCAGGAAGGCATGGTTCTTTAATTGATTCCTCCCACGTCCCCCCCCCCCCCACCTACAGCATTTTCATTTAGCTAAAGTTTGCATCCCTGAACAATGGTAAGCCTAAATGAGAACAATGCGGGATATTTCAAGGTTCTTATCCTGTTTCTTACTTGATATTGTGCTGGTCATTGGTAGGCCGGTCAATGCGTTTGATGGTCTTCCCTGTTCTATAGAGCTCTGATACCTGTGTATAGAATTATTTATATTCTATTAAAATAACCAATTTCTATTCAAGTAAATCTATTTTATTTCTACACAAAGTTTGAACTAGTGGGCACAAAGTGCTGTACATAGTCAAAAGTGAAATAATCAAAACAATTACTGTAGAAAGAAATAGAAAAGTAGCTTAGCAATTTGTAAGCTGTTCATAACATGCCATACATGCTGAGGGTGCTGTATATAACACAAAAACACAATGACTAATTATTTGCCCACCCATATCGAATATGATGACTGTCTCATATCTGAACAAAATGAAATGACCCTGGCTTTCAATAAACATTTTGTTGAAGCTGGGCATTTATTTGATAAAGAGTTCAAAGGATCTCCTCAGATAGTTGACAATTGTGTGCAGCACATAAACCATGTTTCTAAGTTTACTTCTCAACCTCTCTCTGAAAATGAAGTGTCTAAGGTATTACACACTATTGACACTAAGAGTGCTACTGGAGAAGATCATTTAGATCCTTTTTTTCTTAAATTGTCTGCTCCTATCATCACAAAGCATATAACGCATATACACTATATTGCCAAAAGTATTGAGTCACTTGCCTTGACCCCCCCTAATGACTTAAGTGACATCCCATTCTTAATCCATAGAGCTTAATATGAGGTTGGTCCACCCTTTGCATTTATAACAGCTTCGACTTTTCTGGGAAGGCTTTCCATAAGGTTTAGGAGTGTGTTTATGGGAATTTTTGCCCATGCTTCTAGAAGCACATTTGTGAGTCACACACTGATGTTGGGCAAGGAGACTGGCTCTCAGTTTCTGCTCTAATTCATCCCAAAGGTGTTCTATCGGGTTGAGGTCAGCACTCTTGTGCAGGCCAGTCAAGTTCATCCACACCAAACTCTGAGATCCATGTCTTGTACAGTGGGTACGGGTTGAGAATGCACCTTCTCCCGCGGGACTCCCGAAGAGATCCCGCAGTGCGTCAAGCCGATTTTTTTCGAGGCTAAGGCAATGCACCCAAACAACCACCAGGTGGCAGAAAGTTTCAACTGCATTTAATGATGAAGACCGCATATCCGTCAATAGTCGACTCCTTAATCTCATTGAATCATTAAAATGAAGGTGATGACTGGCGAAATTATTCAAACGACACTTCAATGAACCATTGTTGAAATGAATGAAAATGGTTATAGAAATCGCCTACAGCCAGCGTTATAAGAAATATATAAGTAATAGTTAAAGTCTTCTTCCGTATTAAACAGATAGCCTACGGGACGCTCTTTGTTCCGTAGGCTATTTTAAGGAACTACTCAATGCACACACACTGGGTAAACTGGCGCGCTACAAACATTAAAATGTCAAATCATATTTATTTCTCTTTGTCGCCATGATATTGGGGGAAACGCGGAGAGGCGAGATGGTCAGTCCTCGTATTTGTTCTTCGCGTTTCGTTATAAGAAATATATAAGTAATAGTTAAAGTCTTCTTCTGTATTAAACAGATAGCCTACGGGACGCTCCTTGTTCCGTATTTTAAGGAACTACTCAATTCACACACACTGGGTAAACTGGCGCGCTACAAACATTAAAATGTCAAATCATATTTATTTCTCTTTGTCGCCATGATATTGGGGGAAACGCGGAGAGGCGAGATGGTCAGTCCTCGTATTTTTTCTTCGCGTTTCGTCATAAGAATATATAAGTAATAGTTAAAGTCTTCTTCTGTAGGCCTATTCTCTGCCACATTCGACAACAGCATTCAAGTTCCTTCTCAGCACGATGACGTGACTTTGCTTGCTGTTGGCCCAGAACAACATGCTCGAATTCACCAACAGAGTCGCGGCAACGTTGGTAGATAGGGATGCCTGCTCTTCAGAGCCATCACCACAAAGGAGCACTACAGAGCCTGGTGCAAAACCACCAACTGGGATGGATCGAAGGGCAAGCAAGCACTGCCACACAACGTCAAGACCTTTGTGTTGTCAACACTAAGCAGAAAGTTTCCTACGATGGGGAGAAGTGGCCGCAAGGACTGCATCGATAAGATCAACGAATGCCTTCGCAAGCCCCGAAACCCTGGCGATACATTTTCTTTCCTTTAATTCAATAAAACATTGTTTATCTGAAGAACTTTTCCGAGGTTGTCTTGTCTACCAAATCCTAAACTTAAATAGAGTAAACATTTTATCTTATGAAAAAACTCTTAGGGGGAACAGTTAGGCAGCCCTTCCTCCATTATCGTAGTAGGACTATAGGCAATTTATTAGAGGGGTCAAAAAAAACTCATAAAGTAGGCTAGACTAAATGTGTCACTTTAGTGATTGGCTCTTTCAAATGCAAATTAGGTGGATGGGCTTTTGAATGGGCCTGCTGCAGGTGAGAGGACAAATCCTAAGAATTTATTGTTTTTAGAAAGTGCCATTATCATTGCCATATTCTCTTAAAACATAGGTTATATATTTGAAAACGAGTTGATTAAAGGCTTCTAATGGTGTTTCTATAATATGATAAAAGCAGAGATTGAGATGTGTGTTTGGAACAGTTTTTCAAATCCCCCGGGGATATTTAGACTCCAGGGTGTTAAGCACTCATTCACAACTGCCCCATCGCTAAATGCTCTCTTGTGTTGCGTGATAGTATACCTGTCGTAGTGTGCTTTTAATTTGATAGGCCTAATTATTATCTCCGCCAAGGATATAACAAAGTCTATGGATTTGCTATCCAGTAGCCTAATAATTAGGCTATGTGCCACGTCCGATTTCGCAAGTGGTGTAGTAGGCTACATTTAAAAATCGACAGCCGCCTGTGAGATTCATTTCATGAAGAGCAATTGTCTTGTGCGATCATTCCCCCTCCCCCACACTCGTCTAACCAGTTCACTACATTATAGCCTATATGCGGCACTGAGGACGACACTTGAGCCCGACACTATGTCAATGTAAAAATGTGTGTGAGTGCGCGCTGAACCACGAATTAACATATTAACTTTTCTTTTCAGCAGACATCGCAAACATAAAATGAATCTCAAACCAGAAAGTCTTTCAATTTTTTTTAATAAATCGACGCATTTTGTTTTGATGATTTCCGAGAGGTGCCTCAACTGGGTTTTGAACCCCGGTCGCTGGCGTACGACTCCTATGCTTCAACCACTTGCGCCACAGCTGGATGTGAACATTAACAGGCTTTATTCGGCATATGTACTTGAAACGCCGATCAAAAGTTCTGACATGTTAAACTGACGTTAGTTATTAATTCACCACATGATAACATGCTGTCATATAGCTTGACGCCCAGCAGCCTATGGTAGTCTATGCCTATCTCTGAATCAACATGAACATGCATACGATACATACGTTGCTAAACTTATTTTGCGGAGCTAGGCCTGCTAGTCGATGGTTACAATGAATTACCCTCACTGCCCTATCGCATATCTGACCATCCATTGTTACAATGCATGTAGCCTACGGTTATAAGTAAAGTGACAAGCATAGGCATGTATTAAAGAGATTTCTGTTAAATACATTTTATTTTCAGTCGTCAAAAGTGGTGGGGACAAAATCTGTGATAACAAGTGCTGGCTACCCAGCGTCGCCGTTAAAATGAACATGCCTCCGTTTTAAAATAGCCTACACATTTCTAAGTATTCCTAGCATGTAAATGTTGCCAAAATGTCCATCTTGTCCATCTCTTTCGTCTTCGCCTTGACGTTGACAATAATAGCCTATTCACGGAAATGCGGTCTTGTAACCGTAATGAATTCATGAATTAATCTAAGGTTGCCTTTCGAGTATTTCAGGTTGAATTGAAGGCTATTTCCTTCTGATAGGCCTATATGTTTCTAAAACCATTTTCATTCATTTCAACAATGGTTTATTGAAACGTCGTTTGATTAATTTCGCCAGTCATCACTTTAATTTTAATGATTAAATGAGACGGATATGCGAAGCATTTCTCTCCCTCTCCATTGACCAAAACGTTGCTCTGGCATCTCTGCTGGACTGACTGAGTTATAAGCTACGTCGAGTGAGAGAGCTGTGAGGTAGGCTGTAAACATTCGAAAACTCTGCAACTGCAATCTAACATGCCGAGCGTCATGTCTCTTTTCTCCGCTTGTCACCAGCGCGGTGTCCTCGGGTTTTTCCATGAGCCGAACCTTCATATTATTAGGGCGGTCTATGTTGCCCCCTTGCGGTTGCAGTTTTCCCGATGCTTCGGGAGTCCCGATGTGCGGGAAAGAAAGGAGCATTCTCAACCCGTACCATCTGTATGTACCTTCCTGTCATGTTGAAACAGGAAGTGGCTATCCAAACTGTTCCCACAAAGTTGGGAGCATGGAATTGTCCGAAATCTATTGGTTAATGATAGCATTCAAAGTTCCCTTCGCTGGAACTAAAGCGCCAAGCCCAGCTCAGAGATGGCCCTTTCATGTTCCAACATGACTGTGCACCAGTGCATAAAGCAAGGCCCATAAAGGCAAGGATGCCAGAGTTTGGTGTGGATGAACCTGACTGGCCTGCACAGAGTTCTGACCTCAACCCAACAGAACCCCTTTGAGATGAATGAGAGCACAGACTGAGAGCCAGTCTCCTCGTCCAACATCAGTGTGTGACCTCACAAATGCGCTTCTGGAAGAATGGTCAACAATGCCCATAAATACACTCCTAAACCTTGTGGAAGGCCTTCCCAGAAGAGTAGAAGCTGTTCTAGCTACAAAGAGTGGACCAGCATCATATTAAACCCTATGGATGAAGAATAGGATGTGACTGAAGTTCATATGGGGGTCAAGACAGGTGACCCAATACTTTTGGCAATATAGTGTATTTAATCTTTACATTGTGACGAGCATATTTCCCAGTGCATGGAAACCAGCCCATGTGACACCTTTGCACAAAGGGGGTGATCGAGATGATTTAAATAATTACCATCCAATCTCCAAACTACCCTGTTTGTCAAAGATTTTTTAATCATTGTTTAATATCCAACTCAAGTCATTTCTTTCATGCCATGACATATTAAATCCACAACAATCTGGGTTTAGAACAAATTACAGCACTGTGACAGCTACCACATTAGTGACAAATAGTATAATATCTGCTTTAGACATTAAAAAGCACTGTGCTGCCCTTTTTGTTGATTTATCAAAAGCATTTGATACAGTTAATCAATTTATGTTATTTACTCGAGCAAGGAACATTGAGGTTAATGGCATGCAAATAACCACTGTAAATGGTTCAAGTATTGATAGTCTCTGAATACAAATATCTTGGTATCTGGCTGGATGACAAACTCACATTTAATTACCATATAACCATCCTAGTAAAAACACTGAGAAAAAAAATGGTTTCTTCTACAGAAACAAAGCTTGTTGAAGTTGAAAGTTGTTGAAGCAGTTTTCAGGTCAGTTCTATGGTGATGTAATACAGTGTGGAACACATGTATTTGACACCATGCTAAAACAGGAATACAAAATCATCATTTGACAATTGATCTTAATGCCTTAATTAAAAAAATGAGTAAAAATCAAACCTGCCAAGGACACCAATTTTCTTTGTGATTGAAGAATGTATCGTAAATAAATAAATGTTTTCCTTAAATGCTAGGGGAAGGAAGTATTTGACCCCCTATGTAACCCTATGGGAATTTAACACATAGGGTTAACATAGGGGCAGGCAGATGTTTTATTTTTAAAGGCCAGCTATTTCATGGATCCAGGATATTATGCATCACGATAAAGTTCCCTTGGCCTTTGGAATTAAAATAACCCCATATCATCACATACCCTTCACAATTAGCTAGAGACTGGCATGGTGCTTTTTCCAGTAGGCCTATTAGCCTGTTTGATTTGCATTGAGCTCAATGAGCATTATGCATTATTTACGATGCATTCTTCAATCACAAAGAAAATTGGTGTACTTCGCGTTTTTATTTTTACTATTTATTTGAATTAAGACATTAAGATCAATTGTCAAATGATGATTTTATATCCCTCTTTTTAGGCAACTTTAGCATGGTATCAAATACATTTTCTCCTCACTGTATATAAAAATGCTACTGCTTCTTCACTTAAAGCCCTGGACTCAGTCTACCATTCTGCCCTGAGATTCATTACTGGTGATGGCTATAGCACTCATCATTGTGTTCTATATGATAGGGTGGGGTGGTCATCTTTGACAGAGAGGAGACAACGTCATTGGTATTTGTTTATTTACAAAGGTATTGTTGAGAAATTACCAGGTTATATTTCAGACATGCTTATGTGGAATTCTGGTGCCTATCAGACTAGATCAAATGACTCTTTGATGCTTAAAGTTCCTCGTATCCAGTCTGAGTTGGGCAAGTCTGCCTTTTGTTATGGTGCCTCCACTTCCTGGAATAATCTTCAGTGTAATATAAAAATGAACACTACAATTTCCTATAATCAATTCAAATCTGTAATCACAGTCCTTCCTATGCCAATTTGTACCTGCTTTGAGTAAATGTCATTATTATTATTATTATTATTATTATTATTATTATTATTGTTATTATTTTATTATTATTATTTCATGTATTTTTTCCCCTTCCTCCTCTACAATGTAATGTATATTATCTTATTATTATCTTATTTTAACATCTCTTGTTCCTCCATTGTTTCTGTAATCTCGGCTTCATTGAAAATGAGGGGTACCCTCAATGACTCTCCGAGAATAAATGAAGGTTGAATATAAATATCTTTAAATGGGACAGCAAATCTGATGAAGCCCAGTTGGGGCATGGATTTTCACTCATGTAAGATGGGGAAAGAAGTTACAAAAATAGTGTTACAAGTATACAATTGTTTTATTTTTTTAAGTGGCATTTTCAGCCATTTTCTAGGGCATGTCGATCCATAAACGAAGCAACATATCTCAGGAACCAAATAAGATAGCAAGTTAAAAATGGTCATATGATCATCAGAGGGCATGGGGCAATGCTTGGACAAAAAAAGAAAAGAAAAAAAAAAAGAGCCAAAAACAAACTTGAAAAGTCACTGATTTGAATGTTTAAAGTGTAACTGCCCCCCAAAACTCCACCCACTTCACATTTCTGAAAAAGGTTTTCAATTTGGAAGGGAGGGGCACATGCGAACCATGGTGATTTTGTGTAAATCTGGGAATGAGTGCTGCAGACATGGCTTATCACAGGTAGGCGTCGTATGCTAACTTGCGTCGCAACCTTGGGAGTTCGCTCCGTCGTTCTTGGATTTGGTGTTTCTAGAAAAGGCAGTTCAAACTCTCAATCGCAAACAAGGACGCAAAGTTTGGTCGTTTGAACGACTGCCCCTGGGCTGTCGCACCTGTGGCGTACCCTGGGAGTTCCAGTTGGTGATGTCGTCAGTGTCAGGATCGCCTGACCAAAAATCACAAGCGCCCAACCAAAATTCACAAAGTTGTTGTTTTTCTTGTGGCTCAAAGATTGCGCTATGCTGTAGGCAAATATAAATTAAAAGACTGACTCCCCTGTTGGGCCCATTCTTGCTACTTGTGTTACTTTGCGTTAATTTGCGTGTTGGTTTGCGTTTTGGTAGGCTACTATGATGGTGTTTATAAACCAACATTGTAGATATATCGACCATTAGTACAGTGGTTAACGCAGATGACTTGTAAACTAAACGTTGCAGGTTCTAATCCTGTGGGAGTCGCACATGCTTTTGTATCTGAGCAGTGAAACGTGGAAATAACCCTAATAAGTAATACCGTGGAACTATTATATAAACTGATGTTGTGTTCCTGGCCACTCAATGTAAAGCAATTAAATATATTCATAATATATTCTAACATATTGTTGTGTGTGGTAGGCTACTCAAAAGTGACATGGAGAGGTAAGATGCGAACTCTGGCTGCTCGCGCAATGTACTGACGCACAACGGCTGAACCACTAGACACAGACTTGTTATTGTGATAATTTGTAATTAGTCTTGGCCATATATACTTTTTACAGATTCTTTTCAGATATTTCACACAAATAATTACATATATTGGACATCTTAAGCAAACTATTTATGTGCTTGCATAGGTTACGTTTTTTCCTGATAGCAATGATAATGCCAGCATCAATCACTTTAGGTTTAGATTAGACACGTCGACACATAGTGGGCGCCTGTCAACATCCCTCCTCGATCCTCGATGCTCGGTCCTCCAGACTCGTTCCCACTGATCTATAATGAACAGATAGACTATCCCATTGTTGCCGCCCATCATTCTGTGAGGACGAGGATCGAGGAAGGAAGGGAGGATGTATAAAAAACAAATGATAGGCACCCAGTGACAGAGACTTTCTAGTGGGTGGGGTATTATACGTTGCCACTTTTCCCACCAATGAAATGTGCCACTGCGTCCTCAACAACGTTGTTGGAACAATGGTGTTCGAACACCGGAGGTAGTGAATTGCGACACAGGTACGATGCTTTCTGGAAACAGGTGTAACACAGTCGTTGTTTTATCACAAGTTGCGTTGTACCACGGTGGTTTAGCAACGCCGTTGTTAGCTCTTCTAGAAACGCACCCCAGGGCAGAAGGGGCGTTTCATTCCTAATTTGTACCGACCCGGTGACGTAGAGTCGCCAGAGAAGTGCAGGACTACGTAAGAATTTTGGACCAAAATGCCATGCCTCGGGAAACACGATTTTAGTCAATATTAACCCTTGTAATAGTGTAGTTCACCACTTATGAGTAATTTCAATCAATCAAAAAACATATTTTAGGGTGCAGTTACACTTTAAGAAGATGTGGGAATATATCTTTAGCCTACTTAGGGTGCATTCATAAATTCAATCTGACGAAAATTCAATAGAATAATGATCTGAAGTTCGAAAAAGCACGAGCTTTCTAACTCCCAGTGAATTTACTAATGATTATTTGTATTTACGTTTACTATATGTACGCCACAACAGCACTTTTGAAACAGGGTTTGCGTATTATTCAGAACTCAATTCCACTGATACAAGAGCTTCTTGACAGTGATGAAGTTGAACACAGATGATGAACACTGTGAGAGCAGTTGTTTCAACCTTGGCTTCCAAATAATCTTATTAAGCAACGTTTGTAATGTCAACTTGAAAACCTTCTAGGACTAGCACTAAAATCCTAACCTATTAACGTTACAATCTAGCGTTATTCTCGTTAGTAGTTGACTGATGTGACGTTACGCTGTGCTACACTGTCCTTTCAGCTGGAGTGCCTAGATTACGCTCTGGAGGCTCTGAGAGTGTGCCGCTCTGAATAAATTAACGATAATTCCATCCACGCTCCGAATTTTCGAATGGTTAAAAAGTTTCAGAGTGTGCTCGGAGCGCTCAGAGTGGCAATTTACGAACGCACCTTTACTTGGAATAGTTTAGTATTTTACAATGGACTTCATATAGTGATTGTGTTTACTTAGACGCAAGCCACTGTGCAAAAACTGGTCCAAAATATGTCCAGAAGACGTGGTCGCCGAACTCCAGAAGACGTCTTCCGAGTAGCCAGAATGAAAGTTTTTAAGACGTATTTCCTGGATGTTGAATAGATGTGTTGTTCTGGGTGTAATATAGGCGTCGCTTGAAGACGTCTGAAAGACTTAATTAGACATCCAGAAGACGTCCTCAGAGTAGCCAGAATGGCAGAACGTCTATTTGCAACTAATTTTGGCTGTCTATAGACGTCCCGAATGGGGTCAGGCTGGACTATTGCCCCAACGTCATTTATTAACTGATTCTGGCTGTCAAATAGACGTCCAGATTATGACCTCGCAGAACGATTATTTGCAACTAATGTTGGTTGTCTATAGACGTCCTGAACCGGGTCAGGCTGGACTATTGTCCCAGTGTCATTTATCAACTCATTTTGACTGTAAAATAGACGTCCAGATCACAGCCTGGACAGACCACTGTTTTTTGGACGTCCATAGACGTTGCTTGCTCAGTGGGAAGCAAAAATATAAAGGAAGAATTGTTGAATGTACTTTTGTTGTATCCTTATTCATAAGGTTAATGCAAAAAAAAAAAAATGAATTTGTATATTCATTGCACTAATGGAAACTGAGAGGCTACAGTGATTCACCAAAGCTGACAGAAACAGGACAAAACCGATTGGTAAGCCATAAGTGTGGTATAAACTCTAGGATTCTGACTATAGTTTTTTTTATATATGGAGAGAATAAATCGAAGGACACATGGATTGTGTATCAAGATCAGATGATCAGAAGATTCAGACAGAATGCACCTGTACTGTACCTCAATGCCTCTGTGCACAAGCTCTGTAGGAACACCAGCAAGCTTTGCAATGTTCGCTGCATAGCTGGACTGGCAGATTCCCTCTTTCAACTGGTAGAGAAATACCAAGTCCTCTCCATCGATGGCAGTCTCAAAAGTCTGCATGTACAGTATACAACACACACAAAAAAATAAGTATAAAGTGCAACCTGGTGATGTAGCTGATGATGTTAATGACTTAAGTATGATGGTGTATCAAATGAAGATCTGACACTTCTGACTACTCCTTAACAGTCCAGACACTCCTCTATTTTATCTCCTTTCTTAAGTTCATACCAATCAGTGTGACAGAGACATATGCACCAGCTTGCAAGATATGATGCTCATAATGATAATGAGAGCCAGTTATTGGTGTAGTACCTAAACTACTTTGCTTTCTAGATTAAGAGTAGAAAAACTATGGTTTAATCAGGAATAAAGAAAATGTATTTGCCATTTACATGTGATGAGCATCACAATATCCATCATTTGCTGAGTTTACATGAGAGCTTTAATTCCGAATAAACAAACCTAATTCTGAATAAAAAATAATTCTGCTATATAGGGTACTGTATTTATTGCACACAAAATTCTGCGATATCTCCCGCGAGTGACATCCGGCAAATTAAAGCTGAACTGTTCCCGGCAATCTGCTGCCACCTCTAAAAGCCCCTCCTGGATAGCCTTAGAAGTTCACGTTGATGTATGAAGTCAGCCAAAGTAAGGCTCAGCTCCTCTCGAATGAGCTCAATATCTTTCAATAACGCAGATTAAAATACGGGAGATTTGCGGGAGATTAGAAAATACTAATACAGGGGGGCGGCGGGAAAGGGGTAAAATACGGGGGTTTCCCGGTCACAACGGGATACTTGACAGGTATGCTCTTGTAATATCACTTTGTACCACATGGGGCAGTGTTATCAACGGATCAGTGGTTCGCAGGTAACACCCCGCCCCGCCATTTTCCACTAATCCGAAACCCGCAAAAAATAATTGTTAAAATACAGTACCGACCCGCTTATTGTAAAAAGTATGCTCTTGATTAACTGATTAACTTAATCGTTATGTTATTGAGCTAACACTGGTGTCCAGAAGTTATGTGCATTTAAAACAAACTAGGCCTAATTATAGCCTAGTGAATGCTCAGCAGTTGGGACACATGCATTTAGTCAACCTCTTTTTTTGTTCCGCGTCAGCACTGATCCAAAAATTAGGCTATGCGACTCAACATTAAAAATAATCAAGGATTATGCCTAATTGAAGCTCTCCCACGCATTAAATGCAGGCATATTTATTAAGACTGTTTATTAACATCTTCATAAATGGACTAAAACAAAAACCAAAAACCAAAAACAAAACCCTTAGAGCCCGACTGAGTGCATCAAAAAACAAACCCACAGTAACCCGGGGCAGTGAGCTGCCTGCCCAACCAGCGGCGCTCGGGGAGCAGTGAGGGGTTAGGTGCCTTGCTCAAGGGCACTTCAGCCGTGGACTGGTCGGAGATCGAACCGGCAACCCTCCGGTCACAAGCCCGAAACCCTAACCAGTAGGCCACGGCTGCCTGTGAGGCCATGATGGTATCTAATTAGGGCTGGGACTCGATTAAAAAAAATAATCTAATTAATTAGAGGCTTTGTAATTAATTAATCGAAATTAATCGCATTTTAATTGTATATAAATATATGACCTGAGAACAGTGAGAAGAATTTTTTTTTCACATGGATTTTTAGTATAGCCTACTATTGGATAATGACTGAATACATAGGCCTAAGCTTAAGCAACAAAAATATTGTTTATTAATAAGTCCAACAGACCAGTGCAATTTTTGCCATAAAGTGTAGCAATACCATATTTAGAAATAGTACATTTTCAGAAATCCATGTAGCCTATAGATAGGTAGACCTTCTGTAAACTATAATACTGTGGTATCCTGTTAATTGTGTCACCTGTTACCTTGAGTTGAGTTCATGAAATTGTTGTGTCCCTTTAAGGGGAACTGGGGGGCGGAGTTTACGTGTGTGCGTGTGTGCGTGTGTGCTTGTATGCGGTTCTGAGTGTGAAGTTTCTTTTAGGTCTATGAAAGTTGGACATGGAATTAGGTGCGGTGGATTACTGTTATAAGCGTGAGTTGTGGCTGTAACAGCAACTCGGTTGCTATTTGTTTAATAAATAAAGCTCAGAGGTTTCCCTCAAGTGTCTGGACTGGAGTATCACAATACTTTGTCCACGCTAGCAGCTAGCTGCTTTATGTTTTGCACTGAGGTGATACCTGCGGTGATACGTCCTTGTTGCATAGGTTGCTCACAACCATGCTCTTATCTACGCTTCCATCCGTTCGTTTTTTGTAACAACATTTCCCAACCACGGGGCCAACCAACGCGGTCACATCAGCTTCTTTGTTCATGTTCACTGTGCCACTGTGGTTTGTTTTGTCTGAACCGAACTCATGCGCGTTACTTGGTGCTCCAGTATAATCGGTCCGTCTGAAACTCATCCAGTGAGAAACGTTCCGCGGTGCAAAAATAAATAGGCATACGATTAAAATGCGTCAATTTTTTTAACGCATTAATGTTTGTGTAATTAATTAATCGTAATTAACGCGCTAAAGTCCCGGCCCTATATCTAATACATGTTCTCCCCACTACAGTATACAGACACATTCATATATGATACATAAGGGTCACACTTAATCAACAATCTTCAGGATCAATGGAAGAAATGGTGTGGCTACAATCCAGACAACTCAAATCCTAAAGAATTACACTATACTAAGCACCTTTAATCATACATGTAGCTTATAATTAATATGCTTTAAAAAAATAAAAATAAATAAATAAATAAATAAATCAATTGCTTGGCAATTGCAAACATGAACATACACATAAACCATACTAACCAGTAGGGAGAGCAGAGAGGAGGGCGGCAGCAGGTCAAGCTGCAGCAGGCTGTGAAAGTTGGTGGCTAGGAGCACATGTGGGCACTGATCTGCTGATCTATCGAGCCAGTGACTAATACATGCTGCAAGCAAAGACAAGCCATCCACCTGCACACAAAACAGTTCATTTTCTGTATTGCATTATGGAGCAATGCTGTAATTACCAGGGGTGGCCACTTAGAGGAGGCAAGGGAGGTAACGCTTCCTCGTAATTCGTACATTTACTGATATTAAAAACATAGTTCTGTATTTGTTTCTCCATGTATTCATTCAAAGAAAAGGTTGTAATTTTGTTCTGTTATCACCATTTCAAGATTCAAGATTCAAGAGTTTTTATTGTCATTCCAAACAGCCACTTCAAGAAGTGCAGTGTGGAACGAAATTGCGTTGCATAGGACCACCATAAAAACAGCCATAGAACACCATCAGCAGCTAGAAGAATACAAGTTTTAAAATAAATAGATAATCTATGATGTTGTAAAAATATATATTTATTATAAATAAGATAGATAGACAGATTGTTAGATAGATATTTCATTAATCCCGAGAAAAGGCAACCAGTATCTTATATAACCATAACAAACACAAACACACACACACACACAGTATATCTCACATTACATTAATACACAGGATTAGGTGCTAAAATCCCTTGTGCCAAAATCCAAGGTAAAAACATATTAAGAAGACCCTGTCCAAAATGAACTTAAAGAAGCAAGCTAACCACCAATCTGTCAACCAATGGTCACAAACACAAGACAAATGGCCAATCTAGCAGCAGTATACAGTATACAGCATTGGGGTTATCAAGTGGGCACCCTCATTCACCGATGTTTCGTTAAGTTAGGCCCATGACACCTCATGAGGGCTTAACAGTGAAACCAGCGTCCTGAAGACACTCCCCTCCATGCTGCCACCATACAGAGGGTAAGGGTTGAGAATGGACATTTCCCTCCCGCACTGCGAGAAATTCACATGTGTGGGATTTGTAATTACAACTGCAACCGCAAGGGGGCAACATAAGACCGCCCCAATAACATGCGGATTCGGCTTATGGCGGAAAAACAGGAAAAAAAGACACCGCACTGGTGACAAGCGGAGAAAAGAGACATAACGCTCAGCAACTCAGCTTGGTAACTCAGTCAGTCCAGCAGAGACTGCCAGGGCAGAGTTTTAGTCAATGGAGAGGGAGAGAAATGCTTATTACCTTCTTTCAATGAAACAGCAGTGTCTGCTCAACTTCAGTTATCACGGATGTGCTTCATAAGTCACAAAAACGAACGTAATGTTTTGGACAGTTTGCCATTAGCTAAACGGGGGTGCCTTTGTTTGCTAACTAGCCAGTTTGGTACTGTAGTTTATCTGGTTGTTAAAGAAGAATTCCGGTGTGATATTGACTTAAAGTGTCTTGAAACATGATACCGAGTGTGAGCGTTTGTCTCAGAGCTGATCTCGACCTGCCCCCTGCACTCAGAAATCTGCCGCTCGTTAGCCGATGCTAGCAACAGGTTTTCAATGGAAATGCCTCGGCATCGGGTTAGCCATGCAAATAAATCACTGTTTTACACCATTTATGAGGCTCAAAGTAGCTCCACACTTTATTGGTAGACTTCTGAGGGCCCTGACAAGAACTTTGAAAAACCATGGCCCGGCTCATAATCACAGAACGCATGCCTCCATTTTAACTTGAGAACTGGAAGATTTTCCCTGTAGGCTATGTTTTTCAGGAAAAAAAAAAAAAAAAAACATTTTTACATCTGACCTAAAAGGTTTTGATAGAAAACACCCAAACAAAGTTTACTAAAATATAGGGCTGGGCACGTTAACGCGTTAATATCACGTTAACTCATCAGTCAATTAACGCCGATAATTATTTTATCACGCATTAACGCAGTTTTTATTATTTATTTTATACTGTAAAAGTCTGTGTCTCACAGGCTGGTCACAGGCGTCTCATCACGCATTGAAATTCCATAGCCTACATTCACGAAATCAGGAGATGTGCAACAGAAGTGAGAGAAGCCACTGGCTGCAGCAGTGCAAGAGCAAATCACATGTTCACGGTGCACGTTGTCACACGCACGCCTAATGTTTATGTTTTGTGCTGGTTTTGCGGCTACTTTGTTCAAGTGGCATTGATAAGTTAAACAGTCATTTTTTCCTGCACGGTAACGTTGTATGGAAAGAAAACATAAGCCTTGAGTATTTTAATATTCAGTTGTAAACAAAGACATCTTCCTATGTAGCCCAAGCTGTAAATGGACTGAAGTTCGCTCTAAATATATAATTTTATCGATTATGCTAACCGTTAGCATTTCTATGGGATCTCTCATAGACATTAGCCATAAGCTAACGCATTAGTTTCTATTCTGTAACTTGAAATGATAGCCTACATGACTGCACTCTAACAAAACATTGAAGGAAATAACTGAAATGTACTCTGTTGTTCTGCTTAGTTTTACAGTAAAAGTTTGAAAAGAATTTCAGCATCAGAAGCCCTTTTTCCATAAGAATTTCAAGCGAATTAACTCATAAGTCGATGTAATTTTGAGCGATATAAGAAGCACCAAAACGGTTTTCCATTCAATAGATAGATAGATAGATAGATAGATACTTTATTGATCCCCAAGGGGAAATTCAAGAATATAACGATTCTAGCAAATCAAAATCATGTCATCAGAGCCCTGTTAATGGGCATATTTCTACTGCGCTAGATGGTTTTCCATCAACAGTTGTAGCGAATGGAACACTTCTAGCGTATTTAAGGTAGCGAATGGTACACTATTGTGAACGTCTTTGTATGCGCGAGACAAAAATCTAATTTTAGCGCTAACATTCTTAGTAGGCGTCACAGTAACTTGTATCGCTCCAAACCTTTTCCATCACATTTATATCGATTTAACTCTCCTTAATCCACCTCTAGTAGGGCTGCAACGATTCTTCGAGTTACTCGATTATGAAAATATATATAAATAGAGAAAACAGAAAGAGGGATCTTCGACCATTCCTCTTTGCACAAAATCTCCAAATCATCCAACGACCTGGGTTCTCTCCTCTGCACTCTCCTCTTCAACTCAACCCACAGGTTTTCAATGGGGTTGAGGTCTGGGAACTGAGATGGCCATGGTAGGAGCTTGATACGGTGTCTGGTGAACCATTTCTGTGTAGACTTGGCCGTATGTTTAGGGTCATTATCTTGCTGAAAGACCCAGTGACGATCCATCTTCAGCTTTCGGGCAGAGGCCACCAGATTTTGATTTAAAATGTCCTGGTATTTCAAAGCATTCATGATGCCATGCACCCTAACAAGGTTCCCAGGCCCTTTGGAAGAGAAACAGGCCAACAGCATCACCAATCCTCCCCCATACTTCACAGGGGGCATGAGGTGCTGTTCTGCATACTCATCTTTTTGTTACGCCAGACCCACTTAGAGTGTTTGTTGCCAAAAAGCTCTAACTTTGTCTCATCTGACCAAAGCACACGGTCCCAGTTGAAGGCCCAGTACCGCTCCAGACGTTTGTGCTTATGATTTTGAGTGAGAAAGGTTTTTTTCCCTGCATGCCTCCCAAACAACTTGTTGGCATGTAGATTGTGCCTGATGGTTGTTTTGGAGACTTTGTGACCCCACGATGCAACCATTTGATGCAATTCTGTAACAGTGAGTTTTGGAGATTTTTTTTATTTCTCTTACCATCCTCCTCACTGTGCGTGGTGGCAAAATAAACTTGCGTCCTCTTCCAGGCTTGTTTACCACTGTTCCAGTTGTTTTAAACTTCTTAACGATTCCTCTGACCATAGATATGGGCAGGTGTGCGAGTGGCTATTTTCTTATAGCCATTGCCTTACTTGTGAAGGTTGACACACATCTGCCTTACTTGAACAGTGTGTTCCTTTGTCTTTCCCATGTTGAAGAGAAATGGCCTCTGTGTGACGTCATATTGATAGCCCAGGGAAACAGGATGTTAAGAATTACTAATTAAATGTTCCTACATACTCTGATTGACTTTGTAAACTACTGTAGAAATGACAGAAATGACAGAAATACTTTAATTACATTTATTTCCAAGGAATTGTTAGGGGTGCCAATAATTGTGGAACAGGTGATTTTATGAAGAATAATTATTTCTTAATGTGGGATTTTTTTCCTTCTAAATAAATGCACTTGTATTAAAGGTTGGATTTTACGCTTTTTTTCATTGTGGTCCTATATTATTTGGAAAAAAAATGAATTTATTAGAAGCTAAAGAACACATCTTAACCAGGGGTGGCAATGATTGTGGAGGGCGCTGTATATAGCCAGTGAGGCTGAGGGCCAACAAACCCCCCCAGTGTGGCGTGTGCTCGAGATGAAAGTAGGTTACCCTAATTGGTAATTTCACTCTTCCCATAGGCTACATTTTTAAAACAAGTACATGGTTTTACAATATCAGTCCAGCTTTATTTGGTTTAGATACAACTGAACATGCAAAAAGGAAAGTATATAGTTATGGAATAACTTTGGCTAACTTTGTGCTGCATACTGGACAATAGATGCACATCGTGAATTAGGCCTATATAAAGTATTAACATGACTGTTTATAGTCTACGTTTTAAAAAAATATGGAAGGGAATCAGGGGAATCTAGTCCAGTATCATGTCTTTGGCAAGTACACAGACACAGGTCAGCCTCAGGGAGTAGGCTACCAGCACTTGCAAGCAGATCAGACCCAAAAACTGCTTTTATAGCTGTGAAGGTGATTCAAATACAGTTATTTACAGTTAGTTAGTAATTACTTCTACAATTATTTTTCTTTCTCCTAGTCCTTTATGGGAAAAACACTATAGGCCTATATTTGGTTACTTTTGTAGACAAAATGGGGTGTCATGATTGTATTGGGAACACTGAGGTATCAGGTACCACTGTAAAAAAAATGGTTACATTTTGGCCCATAGAGTTTAGTTAGGAGGGCCCCTTAGCAGGATTTTGCTTAGGGCCCCATGAAGGGCTGAACCGGCACTGATGCTGATGATGACATGCAAATCTACCCAGCCTTGTCACCTAATGACTATGAACCCCTTGAATCTTTTTGTACCTGCACTGAGCAAATTAATCAATGGATGTCACACAACTTCCTCCAAATAAACAAAGACAAGACTGAAATAATATTTTTTTGGTAAAAAGGAGGAGAGGTATAGGTTTGCCACTATCCTAGAAAAGAAAAAAACTTCATACAAAGGATATGGTTAGGAATCTTGGTGTCCTCATAGACAATGATTTAAATTTTAATAGTCACACGAACGTAATTACTAAGTCTGCATTTTACCATCTCAAAAACATTGCCAGGCTTAGGGGCTTTATGTCCAAAGACGACCTTGACAAATTAATTAATGTAGGGTTGACTACTGTAATGGGCTGTTCACGGGTCTCCCAAAAAAGGCCCTCAAACAGCTCCAAATGATACAAAATGCAGCAGAAAGAATAGTCACGAAAACAAAACGAACAGAGCACATAACCCCTATTCTAAAATCACTCCACTGGCTCCCAGTGAGTTATAGGATTGATTTTAAAGCATTACGGCTGTTTTTTAAATCACTTAATGGGATAGGGACATGTTTCAGCGATATCACCAGGACCGCTGCTGAGCTTCTGGAGGCCCTAAGCATAAATGGACTGTGAAATCTAGATTTTATATAATGTAGGGTTTAGGGCTACATCAAATCCAATTGCTAGGTGACTTAGCCTAGGTTGCTGACGTTAGCTAGCTTAGCAAAATAATTAAAACACGAGTATATAGAAAAAACACGAATCTACCAGCAAGGGCTGCATAAGCGTCATCTCTCAGTTTTCTTTTCTTTTCTTTCGTTTTTCAGTGCCAGATCCATATTGCCTCGTACTTCCTATTATAAATCACCATACGAAATCAGCTTGAATAAAGGTTAGTATGGTAAACTTCAGGCAGAAGATTTGAAAACACGAGAACTTTGAAGGCTGTACCATATCAGGGAAGCGGGGGACTCTTTTTATAAAGCAGTTAAAAACATCTAATTTGCCCGAATTGAGTGATACAGTACACAATTACAGTTTTTCTCAAATGTTAAAACACATTTCACAAACGTTTCCTCCATGTTCCCCAATGTCTAAACACAGTACCCTTTTCTAAAGCTAAATAAGCACAACCACACCTTCTCACTTCAAAACTCAAACTTTCACACCAAAAGAGCAGCTCGAAGCTTTCAAAAATGTAAACACTAAAAACATCATTACACACTACAGCAAAACAATTGAAAACACAATGCTCAATTTGTGAGCAGGTTCTTTGTTTCATAACTGCCAATGCATGGCAATTTTAAAAACTTCAGAGTAGCGGATCTTCTTACAGTTTTTTCCAATCGTATACACACTAAAATTAAGGTTATCAGACAGTTAACAATACTTAACACTTAAGAAGCAAAACACCTGCGCAGAGCAGTACAACATTAAGCACAAATTCAGCTTCACACTTTTTGCAAAACATTACACACAGTGAATGTCAAAACTTAAAACACATTTTAACACCTTAGACACAGATAAAGATTGTTAGGTACTTCCTTCTCATTACAAAGCCCTGGCTTGCCAATGACCACACTAATGAACAAATTGAATAATCACATCCACCAGGTGTTTAAGCACGCATGTGCAAAATTGAAAATGCAGCACTCAGGTGTGTTATGCTCGATCCTCGAGGGGCGTTCCCACTGATCTATAACTAACACTGGATAGACTATCCCATTGTTTTCGCCCCATTATTCTTTATGTCGATTAGTGAGGATCGAGGCCCGAGGAGCGAGGGAGGATAAAAGCCCAAATGAGAGGCACCCATAGCCTGTGATGTGGATGAACTCTTATGGCTTGATCCAGCTAGACGGAGAGATGATTAGAGTATTACGTATTGTTGTTACTTGTTTATATTGTTGCTTTAGTTGTTCTTCAGTGACTGTAAGTGTACAGTACTTTTTATTTGTGTACAAATTTTGATTTTTCTACACTTTACAGTAGTAAGAACTATAATTTTGCCATTTTCTGTTGATTGACTTGTTCACTGTAACTGAACATATGGTACAGTGAAAGAAAGAAATATTGTCTGCAGCATCAGTTTTGTGCATTGCTTGATGAGGGTTCATCAAAATATTTTTGTCATCTAAATTATCCTAATGCTCTCAAACAATATGTCTGAATAAGATCCATATATTGGAAGAGGGTTTTTACAGATGTGTTTTGAATTTATTGTGTTGGTGTGTATAAGATAGCGACAGTGTGGAATCTTTCAAAGAATGTGTTAGTGATATGAGAACAGTATAAGGTTTTATCAATGTGTTTATTGTTTTGACAGAAATATTTCATTTTGCTAACAATCTGTTATGTTCTGCTGATTGGGTGTTGTGTTTGGTTAATTGTGTGATATGTTTAGACAAAAAGAGCCCCGTTTTCAAAATTGTGTGTAAACGATTGGAAAAAAACTGTAGATCTCTGCGGAGGATTAGGCATTTGAAGAGTTATTTTCCAAAACGCTATATCCACCATTTTACAAATGAATTTTCATAAATATATTTTTTAAATTTTGTTTTTCGAGTAATCTCAGTGAAACTGTATTGGGTTATGTTTAGTTACAGTAATTTATCTTTACTCAATAAAAACAAAACAACTGCATTTTTATTACTTGAAACACACAATTACTGTAAATACAGTAACATGAGTTGTTACAGTACAGTAATGTCTATAAAGTGGATTTATAGCGTTTTGGAGAAGAGCTCTTCATTTAGAGTTGTGAGTTTCATATGAAGAGTACAGAAAATTCTCCAAGTACACTACTGTAACACAACTCAATGCTAAAAAACAGAACCTATTGCACACAACAGTACACAACAGAAAACGTGATCAGGGTGTGAAGTTCTGTTATTTTCTTCATTCACACCACACACACACACACCACTGTCACTGTGCGCATTAGCAACAAGTGTCTTCATTTTTGAGTCGTTGTGTGTAATGAATGACGCTAGGTGTGTTCATTGTGTTCAGTTATTGCTGACTGTGGCAAGCATTTTGCATCACATGAGCTTTCATTTGAGAATATGTTTTGCAACATGTGTTTTAGCAAGGAAAAATGTGCTTAGATTTATGAGAACGGAGGATTGTGTTTTGTGAATTGTGTCTTCATGTGAAATGTGTTTATGGTATTGAAAAATTGAGGCTAGATTTAGTAAATGTGTTTAGACAACTGGTCATTTGGTTTAGAGGATTGGCTTTTGTGTTTTAGCATTTGAGAAAAACTGTCAGGCATGAAAACGGGTCTGGGGTGAAAAGGTGAGAAGACTCTTCTCCGACCCCCCCCCCCCCCCCCCCTCGCCCACCTCTGAAAAAAAAAAAAAAAAAAAAGTACGAAAATCTTCCAAAGTGTGAGGGACCTGCTTGCTTTCTTTCTTTCTCTCTCTCTCTGTGCTTGAAGTTATTACACATTTCTGATGATTCCATAGGCCTAATGGACACTTAAAGGTTGGGTACGGAATTCGCAAAACGGCCGGCAGATTTTGAACATATACAACCATAAGTCCCGCCCTCCATGCACGCACATTCATGCACGAACGAGAATTCAGATGCCCAGGCTAAATGAAATGCCAGCCTGGCGTCTACAGCACTATGAACTCTAGTCTCCATACAATCGCTCACATCAACTTCCCCAATTACATTCTTTATTCACCTCCAAAGGGTTGTAGGTAATAGTTCCACAAATCAGACAAGGTAGATGATTTTATAGCCTACATTATGGTACAAGCACCTTAGTCTACCAGCCCTTTCGTTCGGAAATTCTAAAACAACGATGCATTTTAATACACCAAAATAACATTTGATATACCTTACATCTTTCAGTAGCCATAGGTGTATATTTGAACAGAATCTGGTTTGGTTCTTACCAGGGCGTTTATCTTCTGAAATATCCGAGTTTAGTGCTGGCCCGTTGGTTCGCCTATTCCACTGTAGCTCCAAGTGGTTAAGTTTCGATTTCATGCCTACAACACTCTTCGAGTCATGGTAAAATGTAATTTTTGCTACATAGCTTATTTATTGCGTGGGTGATTGAGTTTCCGTAGGTATCCTAGGCTGCTTTAGTTTGTATAGAAATGAAGTGACACATACAACTAAAGGGGAATATTATGGGACGTGCAGCAGGCCTGGTTAGTTTCGTTTCAGAACTGACTCGCGGTCAACAGCTTCGTGCTGTGTGCACGAAAGGGTCGTGCGCGTGGGGGGGAGGGGGAGGAGGAAGAGGAAGACCGTTAGATTGACGAATGAGCTGTGAAATGATGGTATGGGGTTTAGAATCCTATTGGCTGGAGTTTTTCGAGCCCTGCCCGTTCCGCAGATGATTGACGTGTTTAATTTCCATTTCAGTACTTCTAACTCAGTGGCTGTAAGTGGGTTAGGAATAGGATTTCAAGTGATTTAGCAAAAATGGCCAAAAAAGCTAATTCCATACCCTACCTTTAATAGAAAACCGGAGACCTATATACATAATATTTACACATTCATTAATATCCAAATTCTTCCTACATATTCTAACTAATTCACACCTTCTCTTCTATCGTCTCTACCGAACTCTAGCTCGTGAACCCATACATAAGATATCCCTTCTCTCCCATCACAGTACCACTGTTCCAGTTGTTTTAAACGATTCTTCTGACCGTAGATTTGAGCAGGTGTAGGCGAGTGGCTATTTTCTTGTAGCCATTGCCTTACTTGTGAAGGTCGACACACATCTGCCTTACTTAAACGGTTCCTTTGTCTTTCCCATGTTGAAGAGAAATGGCCTCTGTGTCACATCATATTTATACCCCAGGGAAACAGGATGTTAAGAATTACTAATTAACCCTTTCATGCGCAACGTCCACATACGTGGACAGTAACTTTAACTCTGTTTTCTACTTATTTATCATGTTGATATACACCAATCCACTTCAGGGCAGTTTTAGTAGGTCCTTGGCAATATATTAACAATATGTATCATCTTATATTTGGAATATTGACTGCTTGATGACATCATCAATTCAACATGAGTGACAGTAATGGCCATATGCTGAATGCTCCAGGCATATCTGTAAAAAGCTAGTACTCAAGAAGGCAAAATCATGTAAAAAAAAATATTATGCTGTACAGGAGAGTGTGTTGAACAACTCTATGTTTTCAGAAATTAAATCGGATGTAAAATGGAGTCTGTAGACCCTAAAAAGCAACTGTCCACGTATGTGGACGTTGCGCAACAGAGGAGTTAAATGGCCAAAAATTAGATTTTGTAACTAGGACTTTTTTTTTTTTTTTTTTTTCAAATATGATTTTAATTGCTTTAAATTACAAAGAAACAAACATTTGGTAAACATATTTATAAATAATGACCTAATTACATGTGGTAATGCCAAGGTGGTATGGTAATATGGGGGTAGTAGAGGGTTGGGTGGGTAGTAGAGGGGTGGGTATGAGAGTACTAGAGGTGTGGGTGGATTAGTAGTAGAGGGGTGGATAGTATGGATGTAGTAGAGGGGTGGTTGGGTAGTGGTGGTAGTAGAGGTGGGTAATATGGGGGTAGTAGAGGGGTGGGTGAGGGCCGGTGAGCAATAATGGGGGTAGTAGAGGGGTTGGGCGGGTAGTATGGAGGTAGTAGAGAGGTGGGTGGGTAGTATGGGGGTAGTAGAGGGCTGGGTGGGTAGTATGGAGGAAGTAGAGGGCCATAGTTTCCACATTTTCTGTCATTACATTTTATCCTTTTTTACCCCTTTGTTGCGCACTGTCCACATACGTGGACAATAACATAACTTCTATATAAAAGCATATTTTTTAAAAATTCCAACTGATTTTCAATATTGGGCTCATATAGAGTACTAAAATCAATACTAAAAAAATCTAGACACTTTTTTTCATAATGCGTGCATGAAAGGGTTAAATGTTCATCTAATGAAATGTTCATGTACATACTCTGATCAACTTTGTAAACTACTGTGGAAATTACAGAAATACTTTAATTACATTTATTTCCTAGGAATTATTAGGGGTGCCAATAATTGTGGAACAGGTCATTTTATGAAGAATAATTATTTCTCAGTCAGGGATTTCTTTTTTCCCCTTACAATTCACTTCAGTTGAAGGTTACATTTGTCTACAATTTTCAGTGTGAGAGTATGCTTCTACAATAAAAACTGAATTCATTTGAAGGCTTTTAACACATCTTAACCAGGGGTGCCAATAAATTATGGAGGGCGCTGTAAATAAACTGCCCTGCCTTATATTCTTAAAAAATACTTTATCATTATTATTATAGACAGGCTTACGGCTACATCCATGCTTGCTGTTGGAGTTTTATAACCCATTCCCTACAGCCTCAATTTGCCACAATATATCTTTTTTCATTAATGTGCGTCTCTAGATCTGATGCCATGTATGTGTGGTAGCGCATGCATGTACTGTATGTTGCACTCCTGTCTGCCTCCTAAGTGAAATTGCTGGGGGGCCACTACTGCTAATTACTGTGAAAGGATCTGAGAACAGGGGGTTCAAAAGTCCGACAACTAATGAAAATGCTCTTTGTGCTCCTTTCTAATTATGACATCATATAGGATTTGTCAACAATTTTTAGAAAATCCAAAGCAGCCACAGACGTCACAATGCCAGGCCCACCCTAAACACACTGTCAATTCGGTTGTTAAGTCCGACATCACGGACCCAGCAGCTATTTTGTGAAAAGACGTTTATTAGCGCAGCCAGACGGGTTTTGCTACTTGTAAACTTTGTCATCACCACCTTCGTTTTAGCGGTTTTAAAACAAAATCGCTAAACTTTAACAAAGTAATCACTGTAGCTATGCAGCCAGATGATATATGAATGGGTAACGTCCAGGCTTCCGCGAAAAATATAGATTTGATTAGGTTGAGGCAACAAGTCCGTATAAGATGAACATTTTCTTAAAGGCTAGTCAGAATAGCGGAAAATAATAGTTTATTTGACTGTCTATGGAGAATAACATGTGAGTTTGAAAGCCGTTGGACCCGGAAAACTATTTATTATCCCATTATTACATCATCACTTAATAACCGAATATATTTAGGACTAGCACTTTCAGACAGGCTATGTGCTACAGAAGTTTGGATGATCTGCTGTGTTTTTTCTTGTGTCCAGGTTCCACCTACTTGATTACCTGGAGGGGAGGGCTTGACTAATTGGACAGCCTTTAAAAAAGGCCCTCAGATCCTGGTATGGCACCTCTTGGGCCGTGCAACTGTTCGGTGGACATTTGGTCATGGTGCTTTTGGTGCTTCTGTTAAATCGTTGGGTGGACTGTGATTGCTTGTTTGTTGCTCATTGTTTTGCTGGGACTTTTATGTTCAAGGTCTCAATAAACGTTGGGTCGTTTGACCATTTTGTCAGTGTATTGTTTATGTTGCCATATGACCCTTGGACAGCAAACTGCGGCGGGCTTAACATCATGATACACAGCCACATAATGAGGATCAATCTCACACGCCATAGCATCATCTGTCAACCGTGAAGCCATGGAAGCATTTCAGTTACATACTCACCGTATTCGTCCCTTTGCCAAATTCATCAATGAGGACCAGAGAGTTTCCTGTACTTCCTTTCAAGGCGTATGCCATCTGAAAAATGAAAAGAAAGAACCCATTTCATTGCTTTTTTGAAATAGCAAATCTTACAATACACTCTTTTCACATATCAATGATGCTTGCTTTTGTTTGCGTGCAGCAGGGAAGCAGCAGTAAAACAGAAATGGTTAAAATACCAAAGAAATTTGCTTACCTGATTGAGATCAATCATGAAAGTGCTGAGGCCTACAGATACAGATTCACGGCTTTGCATTCGTGTGAAAATGCCATCCACCAGACCAATCTCTGCCTCTTTAGCTGGCACATCTGATCCAATCAGAGCCATGAATACAATGAGGCCCACCTACATCACACAACAGGGTTTCACTTGGGAGTTGTTTTACCTACTAGTGGGCAGGAGCACAACTAAAACCCATAGTGCAATCATGCAGGTTTGGATCGATATTTAAAAAATAATAATAATAATTATAGAATCAGTACAAACTGTTTATTTAAAATGATTAAATGAGTATACGTGAGAACCAAGGTGTGTATATGCCTGTTTGAGGTAGATACTCTTGCCAGATGAATTGGGCCCAGTCAGTACTTTCACCTTTCCCTCAGTGTCAGAGCTCACTAGCGGATTAGACACAAACACTGGGCAGCACAATTCCAACAAAGGGTGTCTGAGAAAACAAAAATTAAAAAAAACGAAGAAATATTATGTTTGCCCCATTTATAAGTGCTAGAGTCAGGAGTTATATTTTTTTACTATATTTGATAGTGATATTGATTTGATTTGTCCATGTATATGCTGACCTGGACTGGCTGAGTTTGATAGAGCTGTGCGGCATAACTGTGGGGCAGCTATAACTGTACTCCTGAGAAGCCAGGGCCATAGCTATCAGGCAATCCAACTCAGCACACAGAGACAGCACCTTAAAAAGGCAGCTACTGCGCTGCAGCACCACATTCTGGAGTTGAGTCATCACTGATGTTTCTAGATCTGTCAACACAGAACTGTAGCTAACTCTCCAAAGCCACCAAATATGTGACTCTCCACGGCGAAACCAGTCGCATTGTTCAAATTTTCAAAATTATAGTTATTAAGTTTTCACAAAAGGGCATAATCAACCTTCAAAACGATAACTACAGTATATCACATGAATTGAACGCCATATTACTGAAATATATAAACATTCAAAGGAGTTGAGTTCATCCTGTCATGCCAAGAGAGAAACGGAGAAATCTGCCTCTGAAGTCGACTGTCGACTCAACGCTCATAAACGCTGTTTAAGGTCGCAGCTACTTTACAATTTACGGTAGCCTACGTTGTATTAACAACGACACGGCAAGCGTGACGCGACATGGATAGCTTGTAGGTCATCAATGAGTGCATTTACCGTAAATAATAGAGTAGAGTGGTGAAAACGACATTCTGCTGGAGTTGAATTTCTCACCTCAAGAAACTCACGTTTTTAGACTAGAAAAGGTACGTTTTTCAGCTAAATATATTCATGGCCGTACAGTGTAGACCTCCCACTGTTTCAAAACACATTAAAACAAATTTTAATTTTAATTTTAGCACCAGTAACATAAATGGTCATTTTTCTTGGAAACGCCTGTTGGGACAAGCGACTGGTTTCGCCGTGGAGAGTCACATATTACAATTACAAACAGAGAATCCAACAGTTGAGCATCTAATGAGAGAAACATAGTGCACCCAGGTAGTTTGCAGACCCTATCAAGTTCTTCACATGTTTATGTTTCAGACTTCAGTCAGTGCTTTTTGACTGGGCTTATTTGTATATTTTTGGGGCATTTTGCCATTAAGTGGACAGGACAGTTGAGAGTAACAGCAAGTGGGTGAGACAGAAGGAGAGATGGATGGGGGACTGTCAAATGAGGAACAGGATCATGGGCTAGTGGAGGATGATAAACTGGCTAGGTGGGATGTCTTTCCTCCTCTAAATGTGTCAAAACCAAAAGACAATATCACTGACTTCAGAAAATCTTAACTAAGCACTTGCAAATCCATTTCCCCCCGAGCCAGACTATAAAGACAACCTTGAACCCTTGATCAGATCACTGAAGAAAAACCTCTTGATAATACCTATCGCAGAACTAAACATGGTGACAAAGCTTTTAGTTGCTATGCTGCTTAGTTTGGTACCAACTTCCAGATGATCAAAGGTACCCAAATTGTGCCTTTATTATTTGATAATAATCCATTATTGTGACTGTGGAGTAGTGTGTAGATTGATGAGAATTAAAGCCCCCCTTAGTAGGATTAGCCATATTTAACCCTCTGCTGGAGAAAGTGTGCATGGTATTTCTTATTAACTGGAAAAAACAAAAGATAAAATGAAGAAACGATAAAGCACATGGATTTGTTTACAAGGTAGCAAAAAGGTTAGCATAAGTTCAGCAGAACAAAGTGGATGTAAAAACGTAAGAAACACAATTTAAAACGAGTTTCCTGTTTCTCACTTTTCTCTCACAAGTCTCAATGTTGGTAGGTTTTCAGCCTGGGGACACCAGGGGGAGCGTGCAAAGTCACCATTTTCACCGGAACAGATCATTTAATCATCCAAATGATTTCTAAACAGGTTTATTAAGTTGAAATAGTTGCCAATTTCCCCTTTAAATGAATTCAACCCGTTTTAAGATGAAACCGAAATATTACATAATGTGGAAAAATATGGGATCTGAAAACTTATTGCAGTCAAAATAATACAGTGTATCTTACCTCTGATATCACAGTGCAAGTCCCCCAGCAGATCATCAAGACCTTTGGTTTTTTCACTACGATAATGTAAACGCTCTCCTGACAGGAACTATTCACACATGTTAAGCATAAACACGTACAAATAAGCATTTACTTAGACACAGAAAAAGGAATGCAAACTCAAACAAATCAACATCACACAAGCCAAAAGCTTGGGTCTGCATAGACAGTCGTCGAGTGGCTGCATTTACTCACTCAAATTCACAATAAAAACAATAAACTCCAAGAGACTGTAGTTTACTTTAGAACAGCTAAGGGGTGCTATCAGGCAGGACACGAAACCCCAATATAATAATAATAATAATAATAATAATAAAAGGCGCAAGTGACAACGATCGGCTCCAAGCAACCCTTGGGATCCTTGTTGCTTGTTGAATTATTTGTAAATTGTTGCGTATTTTACAGCAATTGTTGCTGTAAGCCACAGTGTCACCGGCATGTCTCAGCCTTACTCCTTTGGGCACTGCAACGCCTGAGGATCAAACTTGGGTATCCAGCTTCAAAGGCAGTGACATGCTCACAAGGATAATGTTCACAGGATGTTTTCAACTGTGTGTTTGCAACTGACATATTCCATTAAACATTTTAATTGATTGAAGTTTAGAAAATTGTGGAAATCAGATTGGCCTACAGTATTGAATAAGAAAACATTTCAATAAATGATTGAGTGTGAGTTTGAGAATCAAACTATGGTTTTCCGTGTTAAAGTTATGTGATTTTGACCACTGTGCCACCATACCCATAATGTTGCCTAAATATTCAAATTGCAGATTTTCTAAATAAATGTGCTTTAATTTGGATACATGTTAAAAAAAATAATAAAAATAAAAAAATAATAAATCTGCGCACTGGATAAAGCCAGGTTCAAAATATTTTTTTTTTACTGTGTTAACATATTAGATGGAAATGACATGGCTATTATGGCTATCTATTTTTGTTATCCTGTAAATCGGAATATATTGTCAATAGCCTTAACAAAATCTGCGCCATATTGAGGAAGAACATGTCATATACTGTAAATCAGGCTAGGAATAATATATCAACATATATACTGCATATATAGTTGGATATAAGACTGTTTGGTGTATGTTGTGCTTCTGAAGTGAAGATTTAGTTTCGCTTCGTTCCGAGTGGGAGAGGAAACTCGTTTAGAATACAACTCATTCACAAAGTGAATAGAGTCTGGTGACTCTCTATTGGGAAACATTTGTAACACTTGCATCGCAATGGGCATTAACTTCATCATTTGTCTAGCCTTACCAATCACATCAATCACAGATTCCTAACGTCACTTCCTATTTTGCCTAAATGACAATAAAAAGCATCAACAGTCAGGAAACAATGTACTGTACATGGGCTTGCATTGAGCTCAGTGAACATCAAACCAGCTAATAGGCTAACTGAAATAACGCCCTGCCATCTCTAGATATGGTGAAGGGTATGTGATGATATGGGGCTATTTTAATTCCAAAGGCCACGGTAACTTCATCAGGATGCATAGATCCATGAAATTACTGGCCTTTAAAAATAAACATCTGCCTGCATCTATGGGAATTTAACATAGGGATGTACTCACTTATTCCCCATGTATGTTAAGGAGGAACATTTATTTATTTATGATACATTAATCATTCACAAATTGGTGTCCTTAAAGGTTGGATATTTCCTCATTTTACTTAAGTGATTAAGATCAATTTCCAAAAGATGATTTTATATTGGTCTTTTTAGGCAACTTCACAGCAACACTTTTGACTGCTACGCTAGTGGCGGTCATGATAATAGGAACAAAAACAATAGGATTCCCACAGCTGCTCTGCTTGGACCACTAATAATAATGCAATTACAGTTTTTTTGCACAGTCCAGGACAAGAAAAGTCAGCTAACCATAAAGTCAAGCCCATCAATCTCAAAGTCCTCTTTCTGCACCATGCTGGGCAGTCGGGGGATGGAGAGTAAGAACCCAATCTATAAAAATAAAGAAATTAGGGAGAGAAAAGAAACACACATTCAATGCAGTTGCACAAACCAACTTCAAAATGAAAGAATGGAAAAATGTAAAAGATGTTTAGAGGGACCAAGGAAAACTATTCTACCAAAGGGATGTAGATAACACAACAGGAGGGAATATGTGAATCCAGGTGTTCCAGCTCAGTGCGGGCAACTTCTGTCAGAAAATCTGGCAGTCCCATCATCCTTCTCTTCTCTGAGGCAAAAAGAGAACACTGGTCATACAATCAAGAACTAAAAACATAACAAAAACACTAAGAACTACAAACAAAGCTGGTTAATAGAAAGACATGTCGCGCAGATCCTGAAAAGTCCAACAGTCAGCCAGTTGCCCACTGGGCTGCAGCTCGATGCACTCAAAACAGTTCAACACTAAGTCCATGGGCAATGGGCAGTGGGCGACCGATTCCCCTGGCAAGAAAAATGCTGTGCTCACGAAACTGGCAGGTCGTGTCGGATGCACAGATCAGTCTTCCGCAAACTTCTCCAGCCAGACACCAGACAAGGCCGCACATACAGTAGCTCCAGCAGCGCGGCTGGCCGCCCGGTCAGCTCTGACTGGCAATCCTCCACTTCAGGCAGCCAACGCTAGCACGGAAAGTCGGCTCCTGATGAACCCATGGCAGCTGCGGGCGGATCTCTCACTGGGTAGGCGAAGGCACAGGACGAAGCCACAAAGCACCAGCCCATACCTTAGCGGTGCAGCCCGTAATAATCCAGTCACTTCTGCTGCAGCTCAACCTTGTTGCTGGGACTTAGCCTACAGGGACTATTTTCAGGTGCTGCATGATATCATTGTGCCGCTGTGGCCATGGTGTTCCTTGATTATAACGCCTGAATGAGAGCATAGTTCCATGTCATATCAGCCTAGAAAATCGCCATGTTTCATTTTCTGTTGGTCTTATTACACTTTCTAACTTGAGAGGAGACAAGTATTAAATAGGAAAATGACCACAAATGTTACTGTAATTTCCCGCATATAGGGCGCATCGTGCATATGCCACAACACATTAATCTATGCAGGGCTGAACACTGCGAGCAGGTCGTCGCAAAAACGAATAAAAATATATTAGTGCTAGTTTGAAAAAATAAATACTCGCACACGTGCGAGTACTGATTTCAACCCTTTCATTCGCATTTTGCTCCTAAAATGAATCCACACCAAGTGGATCAAAGTATAGTACAATTTTCGCACATCTGTTACAAATTTCAGAGTTGACAACTCTTACGCACCTGGCTAGACATTCACGCTTTCAGCATCAACCTCGCGCTCTCACACACATGCAAGAAATGTCACTCCAAATCCATTCTTCTTTTTCTTCAATCTGTTCGTTATCAGTTGGTGACTAGTAGCAATTACCGGTGAAACGGTAAACCATGATAAAACTGTTGACTAGGGATGCACCGATCCGATATTTGGATCGGATATCGGCCCCGATATGAACAAAATAGCTGGATCGGGGATCGGAAAAAATGAGCCGATCCATGGACCGATCCGAATTTAATATAGTCTCAAAAAAAAGGCTGAGCCATGACGCGCAACCAGCCATTAGCGCCACTGTAGCAGACAGCTCACTGCTGCGGGTTAGAGTGTGCCTCACCTCACTGTGTGCTCTGAGTGTCTAAATTCATGGATGGGATAAATAGGCTATACCAAATTTATGTCATAGGATCAAAAGAATATCTATACTAACCACCATTTGTCATAGATTAATTACGATCTTCATGCGTTTTGTTGCATTTAGGCAACACGTTTAATGTGTAACAGTCAACACAAAATAGGCTACTCAAACTAAACACATTGTCATTTTCATCTCATCTGTATAAACTGTTCTTGGTATAAAGACATGCAAATGTTCAAATTGGCTGTTAAAAACTTATCATTTATTAGATAAAACTTCTACCGTTTACCACCATTCAAACTCCGTGTGAACTAATTAGTTTATTGTGGGGAAACTGCAGGACCGTACCACTATAAGTAAATAGAGGGGTTTCGCGGGTGACACCATTTTGGCAGGGGTGTTTCAATGTATGTCACTAATAATGGATTTTTATCTGCAAAATTGTTTTTTGTTAGATTTATTATTTAGTAATAACTGAGAACTTGAATTTGAATGCTGTTCCAAGTTGCTGCTGGTGTACAACTGTTTATTTTTAATACTAGTAATATAATCAATAATGATGATGATAATACTACTACTACTACTAATAATAATAATAATACATTACCTATATATCTAAGTGTTATTTTGTTAGATTTTTTAAGGAAAGTAATGTTTAGTTAGGGAAAGAATGAAGAATGAAGTTAAGCATGTTGCCTTTAGTCTTTTCCACATGGTGAGGTATACAGTTTATTAATTAACAATGGTATCGGATCGGTATCGGATATCGACCGATACGCAGAGCTCAGGCATCGGTATCGGTATCGGGACTGAAAAAGTCGGATCGGTGCATCCCTACTGTTGACTATAACAATTACCATGTTCATTTCAAATATTATTATTATCACGGTTGATAGGCTTAACACGGTGTAGAAACTGTGCGTTAATTCCTCCCAGCTTCACCCGAGCCTGCATTTGACATAGGCCTGGTAGACTTCTATGAAACAAAAATGGTATACTGATTCTGTTGTCTAAATGATGTATTTAACCACGATTCGGTGTAGGCTACATACATCTGCTTTTAAGGCGGAACATTTTCATCGCAAATGTGCGCTGTTTAGCCACTCTGCGTCTTTTTATGGCTACGTTCACATTAAATCCATTCCACTAACGTTATCAGGAGAATAGGCTACCGTAACGTTTTATTTTGAGCACTGGTTGTCACTCATTGAATATAACAGATATGGGCTACCAAACTCCAAGACAAGTCATGGCAGAGTAAGTTAAGCACCCAGCCAATTAAACATGACCAAGGAAAAAGTGAAAGGACAACTCACAATGCCATGCCACGGTAGGCTACCTAAATCATAGAAGTTAACATTGCTGGACACTCATCTTTTCTATTACACCGGAAATATTTGTCTTTACCGTTGTTAGTACTTCTTAAAGTGACAGGCACTCAATTAGACCTACACACCACCCCTGTAATATCATTAAAGACAAGTGTAATCAATATGAAGTATTCAAATTACTTTGAATTTTAAGCTATAAGTAATTCTGCAGATTCTATAATGCTATGAATTGTTAACAAAATGTATACAAATTCTGAATTCAAAATATGAAATAGAAACCAGACAAGCCATTTTCTGTGTGTATGGAGGGTTTGAGCAGAGACTAGGATTGCCACTGCTGTGAATGATCTGTATCCTGCTTAAGGCAATAAGGTTTTCAATGAAATTTCATAGTGCTCCTAAATTTTTTTCTGTGCTCCTAAATTTTTTAATTTAGGAGCACCTACGCTCTTAGTGTAAAAGCTAAGCATACAGCCCTGGATAATCTATTTATCTATTAATGCAAGGAACGTCTGTCTGTGTGTCACTCTGTCTGTCTGTCTGTCTGTTCCACGCATAACTCTCAAACCACTCATCCAACTGACCTAAAATTTGACACATGTATTGCTAATGACATGCGTGAGTGCAGTGCAAAGTTTGGTCATGTTCGGACAAAAAATGACAAAGATATCGTTAAATTAAACAAAATACAACTCTGCCGCAATCCCACAATTCTACCGCTCTCTGCACTAGCCACTCCCCCTCACTCTCACTTACTCTAGCATAGAAACAAAAAAGCCCATTTCGCTGAAAAAACTCCGTGTTCATGGAAATTATGATGTCTCACGTAAACAACGGACCGTTTCAAGATTGTTCATGTTGGATAAACATGCTGAGTCCGACACACATGCACCCATGTTGGTAAGCAGGCTGTTAAAGTCACGTAACGTTGCATAGGCTACTCATCAACAACCGCGGTTGCCTTGCGCTTCATAGCACTGGCATGGCCATGGCATAGACAGGCCATGCATGCGGTTAGCTTTAGGCTATCATTTCCCAACAACAGCAAAAACGCACGGGTATGTAATGTGTCTAATAGCCATTAGCTGCAACTCAAACACCTTTCCCCTTCACTATTTTATTACCTTGCAAAGAGTAAAAAGCTCTAACAGCACGGGCCTGATTCTCATCACCAATCTAACATGATCTACCTGCATCAACGTCATTGGGCAACACGTTTCTTGGAAAACATTGTTTGCACGGGCACTGCACTAGTATATAAAGAAAACAGAACGGTGTATTAGCCGCTCCCATGTATATGCCGCACATGTTAAAAGCGTCTGCATGTCATGAAATGGGCATATTAACCCCTTCAGCCAAGTGGCCACTGCAAATATAACTTTTTCACCTTATCACAACATCATGCGGCACCGAATTCAGCATCAATCAGTCTAGCTTTAAAAGGCTTCTGTTTAAAAACAAATAAACCAACAGGCAAAAAGCTCTCTTCGTTAGGTTTTAACGTGAATCATATTAGCTGGGACAGCTGTAAAGGCACAGGGAAATGCACAAAAGAATATCCTGACACTTGTAAAACAACGCAAACATCATGGTAAGCAAATGTTTTGCGTTGATCCAACACTTCATCAAACCTACATTCTAGTAAATTAATACTACAGTTCAACGCCAATCCAGCTTGTTGAGACGCTGATGGCTTAGATTCACGCGATCTTGGACAACTGGTTGTCACCTTTTGTAAACGCAATAGGCTTCTTGCAGTCAACATTACACTTTGATAGCTTCTTGACAAATGTAAGAGTCTGTGCGGCTTTGCGATTTATTTAGGAAAACACCCTTCTATTAATGAAACCGGCATCTCCAGATGCCTATAGCCTACTGCCTAGTAAAAACGCCTAGTGAATTTCACCTGAGGAAGGTCGATGACCGAAACGTTGTAAACAAATATGCATGCATGCATAAATATGCATTCAACAAAACGGTTGAAATAGCAGAATCAATGTCAGCACAAGACTCCTCGCTGCGTGCCGCCATTGTTGTTTGAATCAAACACTCGCTTCGGCGCTCCTGATTGGTTCATCATTTTTTTGCTCCCTGGAAGGAGTTTGGATTGCCCTCGAGCCCAGACCCTTGTGTGGAGCTTAGCGAAACGCCTCTGGTGGAGCATGGCGGAACTACAAGGGTCTGGCGAGAGTCAGGCTACAATAGCCTAGGATACGGGAGTGATTTTAGGCCAACCGTGCTTTCACAGGATCCCGAAAGAATGGGGATCAGAGCATCGTGCAATGTCCTCAACAAACAATGCAAATATAGCATCAATTCCATTCCCCACATCTGATAAATGAACATATGAATGAAGTTATGATGGGCGCGATACATTAATAGTTCGGAATAGGAATAGTTCGGAATTTTGGACAAAGGACCTCATTTCCAACTTATTTGGGGTGATATAGGTCGGTGGAGAGGTTGTGAATTTCTGCCCTTCCTTGAGTTGCAGCGTTCATCTCGTGCTAATCTGGTGCCGAGATAACGCAAGTCAACGATAACATCCAGCCTGCCACTGAAAACACTCCACAGAACACCCGAAACAAATAAATTATAACGTCAGACTATCGATGCACATGCCTGTGTTGATAGAACAATGTTAGAAATAAAACTAACCTTGCATCGCATTGCAATAGCCTACTTTGTTCCCTGTATGGCAGTGGCGGATTGATATTGAGAAACTAGTCCCTCAAAATGTAATAAATCATTGAGTGGCAAGGTTAGTTTTATTTCTAAATTATTCTATCAACACGGACAAGTATATCGATAGTCTGACGTTTTAATTTACTTGTCTTGTGTGTGCTGTGGAGTGAGTAACTGTTTTGGATGTTACTGTTGACCAGCGTTAGCAAAGGGGAACGCTGCAACTGAAGGAAGGGGTTAAACGCGATAAAGACTGTCTCCACCGACCTTTATCACCTCGGCAAAGTTGGAAATGAGGTCCTATGTCCAAAATTCCGAACTATTCCTTTAACAAATCAACCTAATGGACGCGTACATGAATGAAATGAAATTAAATGCATTAAAACTAAAAAAAAGTTGACATAAGTAGGCTACCTAAATCTTATATTGAACAAGACACGTTTTTTTAAAAAACATTTTATGGTAAACTGGGCCTACATTTCGCTCTCTGAAAAGCCTTCGAATTCTTAAGGTCAAGGTCAAGGTTAGAGTTATAAATCTAACCTTGACCTTGAACTTGACATTTTGCTCTCTGAAAAGCCTTCGAATTCTGATGTCTCGGAATCAGAGTGGAAAGGGTGGAGCAATTGCGCTTGGCAGCCTGGTTTCTCCCACCTCCTCTTCATCATCACCTGGGGCCTCATTTATAAAGGTCTGCGTAGATTCCACCCTAAAACATTGCGTACGCCCAAACCTTGAAATTTGCGTACGCACAAAAATATTCTGATTTATAAAACTGTGCAGCGCACACGTTTACGCAGGCGGCTGTTTATAAATACCAACCTGAGTTTAATTGTGCGTGCGTGCACGAGCACCATACTCCTCCCATTGTCGTCCCACAATATCCCATAAAAGGTTCCTGCAAAACGATTCATGAATATTCTGACATTTATACCGATCATTTTATTGGCTATCGTTGAAATGATAGACGTCACAACAATCTGAAGAAGGAAGTGAAAGTTTGCCGACAGCGATATCATATTTGACAAGTGTAGCCTACCTATGTGAAAGAAGTATGGCTACCGAGTGATATAATTCTGTATTAAAATAACTTAATAAGGGGGGCGCTGTGGCGCAGCAGGCTACAGCGCCCGTACCATGTACGGGTCCGAGTGCCCACGGGGACCCAGGTTCGAATCCGACCTGCGGTCATGTCCCGATCCCACCCCATCTCTCTCTCCCGCTTGCTTCCTGTCTACTCTTCACTGTCCTGTAAAAATAAAGGCAAAAAGGCCAAAAAATACATTTAAAAAAAAAAAAAAAAAAAAAAAAAAAAAAATAACTTAATAACCGTAACCTACGTTTTGTCATGTATTTGGGCTCATCATATACAGTGCACCAGCGCACCAAGGTGCAAAGTATTCATATTTGTAGGGTTTCTGGTTGTCTCGGAATACCTTGCAGTCTAATAACCTGTGGCCCAAATGAGAGAAAAGACGTAAGGTTAGTGTAGCGATGCTTGCACGGTATGTGTTAACAGAATACAAATTGTAAGAAACTTAGGGGAAATGTTTTATGGCCTCTTATTATTATAGGCGCCTATTTGGTTCACGAAAGCAATATCTTCGTACACATCCGTGGGTGTCAATGTCAGCCGAAATCAACAGAAAATAATTTGCATTAATTCGAATGAATTTCGCATTAAGGTACACTATGATCATGAACTTTATACCTCCGTCAAGGAGGTTATGTTTTCATCGGGGTTTGTTATGTTTGCCTGTTTATTAGCAAGGTAACTCAAAAAGTTATGGATGTAATTTTCAGGAAAGGTCTGAAATGACCCTAGGAAGAAACTATTATATTTTGGGAGTGATCCGAATCACCGTCTGATCCAGAAGGCGGTTATGTTTTCGCTTGGTGGAGATCTGCGCTCTCGGAGTACTTTTTTAGTTTAGACAAGCAGTGCAAGTAGCATCGCACTGTCGGGAGAGGCATGATTTACGGACGGTCGAAAGGATGCGTAGAAATGCGCATCTTTTCCCGCATAGATTTTCTTTATAAATCCCGACGTTGATGGTGAAAGATGCGTACGCACATTTCAGCCCCGCTCACGCAACTTTTTTGTGCGTAGCAGCCTTTATAAATGAGGCCCCAGATCCCTCCGAAAAATCGTCCTCAGCCTCGTCGTTTTCTGGGGCAAAAAGTGTTCTTCAAACTGTTGACGATGGTTTCTGTGGTGACTTTGCTCCAAGCAGTCAGGACCCAGGAGCACACTTCTGCAAATGTCGCCTTCATCATCTTTCCAGATTGCATGTACGTGTGAATACCCTCCAGCATCCACTTCTCCCATTCACTCCGGATGTGGATTTTGAAGACGTGGTCGACACCGTCATCTAGGGCTTGCAGCTTGCATGTCAAACCTCCCGGAATGATTGGCAGATCAGTTTTGAGGTCTTTGAAGTTGCTTTTCACTTTGGGTGTAAGGTGGGCAGACATACTGTCTATCACAAGGCCTGCACTGGGGCTAAAAAAGGCTTCAGGTCGGGCACGCCACACCTTGTCTACCCACTCCATCATTAACCCATCCAACCCTCCTTGTTGCATTGGACAACAATCCCCGGGGGAATTTCTCATGGGGCATGGTCTAAAATGGTTTAAAAATCACCATAGGAGCCAGCTTTGTCTCGTCAGCAAGGCAAGCAAGAACTATGTTTTTTCATGCCTGGTGGTTATGATTTTGACTGTCCTTTCTCCCGCTTCACTCACTGTACGGTTCGGGGGAGCGTCAAAAGTGAGAGGGACCCCATCCATATTCCCGATTTTGGACATGGATAGGCTGTTGTCTGCAATCATCTTTTCAACATATGTTCGGAAGCTCCTGACCTTCTCCTCCCAGTCGTCGGGCAGCTTTTGGCCAACAGTTGTATGCTGGCGGTCAGATAACTTGTGTCGTCATATAAACCTCCAGCACCAATGGGGGATGTGCAAAAGTCGACGATTCCTCGCATCTTCGCTAGATCAAGCGCTTTCAATCTAATCTGAACTGTTGAGACGGCTTTACCTGAGTCTCTGATGGATTTCACCCACGACATGAGATCCCCCTCCAGCTGTGGGTAGCAGCCTGGCTTTCCACGATTAGCTTTTTTGTCTTTGGAAAACTTTCCAGCTGTGTCCTCTTTGGTATGCCATCGTCGAACAAGGCTTTCATCAACACCATAGTCTCATCCTGCCGCTCTATTTCCCTTTACTTTTGTCACCTTTATTACTTTTAGTTTAAATCCAGCAGTGTATGACCGACGTCTATTCTTATTAAAAGTGTCCATGACGGTTCGTTTAGCAATGCATTGGCAATAGGGCTGGGACGACGCATCGACTTCATCGATTAGTTGGACGCAAAAAATACGTCGGTTCAAAATACAGCGCCCTCCACAATTATTGGCACCCCTGGTTAAGATGCGTTAAAAGCCTTAAAATAGGCCCCAGCTGTGGCGCGACTGGCTGGGGCACCTGCACAGCACGCCGGCGACCCGGGTTCGATTCCCGCCCCGTGGTCCTTTCCGGATCCCACCCCTACTCTCTCTCCTACTCGTTTCCTGTCATTCTCTCTACTGTCCTGTCCAATTAAAGGCATAAAAAGCCCAAAAAAATAATCTTTAAAAAGCCTTAAAATAAACACATTTTTTATTGTAGAAGTATACTCTCACACTGAAAATTGTAGAAAAATGTAACCTTCAATTTTAAGGTGGGGAAAAAAAATCCTTGACTGAGAAATAATTATTCTTCATAAAATCACCTGTTCCACAATTATTGGCACCCCTAACAATTCCTAGGAAATAAATCTAATTAAAGTATTTCTGTCATTTCTGTCATTTCTACAGTAGTTTACAAAGTCAATCAGAGTATGTAGGAACATTTAATTAGTAATTCTTAACATCCTGTTTCCCTGGGCTATCAATATGACGTGACACAGAGGCCATTTCTCTTCAACATGGGAAAGACAAAGGAACACACTGTTCAAGTAAAGCAGATGTGTGTCGACCTTCACAAGTAAGGCAATGGCTACAAGAAAATAGCCACTCGCACACCTGCCCATATCTATGGTCAGAGGAATCGTTAAGAAGTTTAAAACAACTGGAACAGTGGTAAACAAGCCTGGAAGAGGACGCAAGTTTATTTTGCCACCACGCACAGTGAGGAGGATGGTAAGAGAAATAAAACAATCACTGTTACAGAATTGCATCAAATGGTTGCATCTTGGGGTCACAAAGTCTCCAAAACAACCATCAGGCGCTATCTACATGCCAACAAGTTGTTTGGGAGGCATGCAGGGAAAAGAACCTTTCTCACTCAAAATCATAAGCACAAACGTCTGGAGCGGTACTGGGCCTTCAACTGGGACCGTGTGCTTTGGTCAGATGAGACAAAGTTAGAGCTTTTTGGCAACAAACACTTTAAGTGGGTCTGGCGTAACAAAAAGATGAGTATGCAGAACAGCACCTCATGCCCACTGTGAAGTATGGGGGAGGATCGGTGATGCTGTGGGCCTGTTTCTCTTCCAAAGGGCCTGGGAACCTTGTTAGGGTGCATGGCATCATGAATGCTTTGAAATACCAGGACATTTTCAATCAAAATCTGGTGGCCTCTGCCCGAAAGCTGAAGATGGGTCGTCACTGGGTCTTTCAGCAAGATAATGACCCTAAACATATGGCCAAGTCTACACAGAAATGGTTCACCAGACACCGTATCAAGCTCCTACCATGGCCATCTCAGTTCCCAGACTTCAACCCCATTGAAAACCTGTGGGGTGAGTTGAAGAGGAGAGTGCAGAGGAGAGAACCCAGGTCGTTGGATGATTTGGAGATTTTGTGCAAAGAGGAATGGTCGAAGATCCCTCTTTCTGTTTTCTCTAATCTTGTGAAACATTATAAGACAAGATTAGGTCCTGTTTTATTAGCAAAAGGGGGTTGTACAAAGCATTAACATCAGGGGTGCCAATAATTGTGGCACACATGATTTGATGTGAAATAATTATTTCTTAATGTGGGATTTTTTTCCTTCTAAATAAATGCACTTGTATTAAAGGTTGGATTTTACGCTTTTTTTCATTGTGGTCCTATATTATTTGGAAAAAAAATGAATTTATTAGAAGCTAAAGAACACATCTTAACCAGGGGGGGCAATAATTATGGAGGGCACTGTATGTGAATCGATTCGTCATCAAATTCAAAACAAAGTTGGCGGCAACGCGAATGACTGAGTGCAAGGCAGCACGCACTCTTTCCTCTATAGCAGCCTAGAAATAGACGCCCCTGGCTGGTCAGGCTACCGCAGAGCTGCACCGGTCTGCAATGTGGAGAGTGAGACTGCTAGTCCGCGAGGCGTGGAGTGAAATTAGGACGTGCTTCACCTGATAACTTTCTGCACAATTGATCAAGCAACCGCGGACCGACAGAAAAATAAATAGATAGCTAGATAGATAGATAGCCTACTTGGTAATTTGATGTGATTAAACATAGAGCCACACAATTAAGTGGTGGTATGAGCGTTCATTGAATGAATGCATGCAGGCGTTCTGAAACTGAAACTAATTGATAACGTTGGTGGCAAGCTCCGCTTCAACCTGGGAGGCTATTTAATTATTTAATCACATTTAATAGAACAACGTCAGTGTTCCCTACACATAGACTAATTCGTGGTGGTGCGCCACAGATTCAACACCGGCCGCCACATATTGCGTTTCGTTATTAATTTATTTTTTAACGCTATTAAAAACACGCATCGTATTCGCTGCATTTCCTTTCCCTCCTTTCTCTCTCTCACACACACACACAGCCCACAGCACACACTCCACTCCGTGCTCACCGCGTCTGTCTCCATTTAAACGAATTAAATTTAATCATCACTGGAAACGTGGAAGCGTTGCCTACTCAGGGACCAACTTTTTAAGAGTGCGACTGAAAAAAAAAATCCATGTCACAGTGGTGCAGCTGACGATGCTCGGGTGAAAGCATACATATCTTTCGCAAGTTTTCATTGTAGACTATGCATGCAACTTTACCAAACAGTAGGCCTATAAAAGTAATCCCTTCGCCTTGGCCCACTTTCTCTCGCTCTCCCTCTCATGCGCACTCAATGCACACACGCTCCTCGACATGTACATTTAATCCAAATAAAACATTCACAATCGTGAAAGCAATGACGCATAGAAGACTAGCTAAATTATTATTAAATCTGGTTGGCATAAATCATTAGCATGCTGCACAGATTTGATTAAAACTCTTGCATCTCAATATACCAATGTTTTCCAAATCCAAAACTCAAAAGGGCCTGTCCCAAGGAGAAAAAGTATTAGCCTACCTTGAAACTTAAACACACGAGGGGAAACTGAACAGTCCAACCAGTAGACTAAGCTAGCCACTTATTTTGTACAATATTTTGACAGCTGCAGCTGACAGACAGCTGAATAAAAGAGGTGGAGCTGTATATGAACAGTAGGCTAATCTGCATAAAGTGTGCAGTTATGAATATCAGAAATTAAGGATTTTCTCTTTTTGTATATCTTTTTATAAACCCATTATATTATATAGATATAATATAATAATCTGGTGTTCCAAGGTAGGCTATTTAAATGTTATTTAATAAAAAAAAAATGTTTCCAAACAACAATGGGCGTGGGATGGGGGTAGGTGGGCCCCAAAAGATCTCAAAGAAGCCTACATAACTTGTCATTTTATTGATGACCGCTGGGATCTTGTCTCCTTCAATTTGACAACACTCCTAGTGTTTTCAAGGCTTCAAGGTTATAAATATATGTTGCCATGTTAAGAAATTCATGTTTTTTTCATTCAGATATGTAAATCAACATGTACATATAGCTATTAGTCAATTAGTGGGGAGATAATCGATAATCGAATCGAATCAAAATCGAATCGGACTGAAACAATTAATTGTTAGATTAATCGATGCATCGAAAAAATAATCACTAGATTAATCGTTTAAAAAAAATAATAGTTTATCCCAGCCCAAATTGGCAATAATTCTAACGTATGATTTCAAACCAGTTAAGACTAAACAAAGCGTGCATCATAACATAAACACAAACATAGTTTTAAAACCTGATAAGGGCCGGGTTTCCCAGATTCGTTAAGAAGCTCTGCTAAGAACTTCTTAGGAGCACTCTAAGAACGTTCTAAGAACACTCCGAAGAAGTTCTTAGCACTTAGGAGCTTCTTAATGAATTTGGGAAACGCGGCCAAGGTCTGTAGTGCTTAGATAAGAACGAGATTTTATCTTATTTTTTTATAAGTAGGATATTCGTTGGTTCATGGATTTTTAGGAAATGTTTTCCCGTGTAAAGGCCTCACCATACATAAGCCACATAGCTGACTGAATTTTGCAAAATCAATGCATAAACCGTGGTTTATAGTCAGGAAATTACGGTAGTCATTTTTAAACGTGATGCTAGCAAGTGAGATGCTAACGGTCTAATCTGATTCAATGATCTATGCTAGGCTGGAGCTAAAAGTGGTATCGCCAGACTCAGAGAACAGCTGGATGAACAGGAGAAAGGTAAAGATAAATTATTTAACTTGAGGGGAGGTGGGAAATGAGTGTAATTCCCCAAATGGTGGAATATCCCTTTAACTACACAAGACAATACAAAAAATCAACAAAACATTACATAAACATTACAAATTATGAAAAACAAAAACAAGAGGCTAGATGGACTGGCATACTCACCAGCGCACTCGTAACCTAGCAACTCCTACACTATCATCAATCTGTACACTTTACTCCACAATCACAATTTATTAAAAACAACAACAAACAACAAAAAACAAATACAAACTGAAATATTTAATTCAAACAAGTATTCAAACCCTTAGTAATACCACTTTCAACTGAGCTCTAGTGCAGCATACTTATACGTATTAATGGCCCAATGCTGTGGTAACAACAATAATTTGTGTTTCCCCAAAGAAAGAACTGGGGCCTCATTTATAAAACTTTGCGCAGGATGTACGCCAGAAGATGGCGTGCGCTCAAAACTCAGAAAGTGCGTGCGCACAGAAATATTCTGATTTATAAAACCGTGCGCACACACGTTCCACGCCAATTTCCCTTTATAAATCAAGCTCTACTCTACATTTGCGGCACCTGTGTGTACCTCAAGACACACCCATAATTGCTTATAAATATTCAGCGAAACGCCCTCAATGAATATTGATGTCTGTGGACAACATGCCAAAAACAGCGGGAAAGACAAAAAACGCAACTTCATTGACTGTTTGTGGGTTCATAAATGGCGTGAGCAGCCACCGTTTCAGCGGATATCCACTGTCACCTACAACATAACTTGAATGAGTAAAGGGTGAATGTTTAGAAATGGTCGAAAAATTGTTACAAATTCTTTTAGGATTTACACACAGGATTTAAACACGATTCGCCCGCACCTACAGTAGAAGCCACCATCGCACACAGCTCCAGCATTCAGTCTGCACCCAACACTGCTACAGTATGTCTCAATATTCAGGCCAACATTTGTGAGCAACATGTCCGTGTCACATTCACATATGGACATTGAGGGAATGAAAATGCTTCCTGTTAACAAAGGCACATTTATTTTCACTCGGTACTCTTAGCAATATGATTGCAGTCAATAGCACGGATCACATTTGGGAAATTAGACTTTGCTGCGTTTTTATTTGCCTGTTCACCGTGTAAGGAAAGTTGATGTAGTTTGGTGATGAAGCAGTTACACCTCCTAACACGTCTGGCAAAATTCGGCTGAAGGTTGGCTATCCCAGTCCAGTCAGCCAGTTCTCGATTCAGCCAGTGGCAAGAAAGCCGATGCAAGTCAGCACTTACTGTATATAGCCTACCATTTGCAAGCTAACAAGCAACATGTTGCCTTGATGTATTATTGACAAATAACAAAACATGCATGAAAGCCATAAGTGGATAATTAACAAAACATACAGGCATAGCCTGCATATCTTTCTCGCATCAAATAAGATGGAATTTTTGACGGGCGCACGAAACAATCAACCACGTTTTAGATTTTAAACAGGATTAGGTTAAGGCAGTTATGTCATTGATGCGCGTCATTGCGCGATGTTATGCTTGTGTTAAACTTCAATTATTGAACCAATTTCGGGTCGTTGTACCTGTTTCCTCCTGAGGTCGCAGTTTCTGCTTTTCCCTTTTTTGTCAGAGCTTGGGTGGAGGTGCGCACATTTTCCCGTCAAGTTCACTTTTTATAAATACCAAAGCTTGCGTAGAATGAGGCGTATGCATTCTTTTGTGCGTACGCATCGTTTATAAATGAGGCCCCCGGTCAGTAAAGTGAACACACATTACTTTTGTTACTTCGCTACTCACAGTCTTATATTTGTCTTTTTACTTACTTTCATCAACAGCGGGGTCGACATTTGGCTTGATCGTAAAGCGGTTCTCAGCCACGCTGCTCTCAAAGTCGACCTGCAAATTAAGCAGATTATGCAAAACCTGCCAGTCCAATTCTCATACGAACGGTGAAAGCAAGGACAAATCCATTAAAAGCGTTGACTCACAGGCCAGCTTGAAGAACTACTTAGTTTCACTTTCACCAACATCGCAAGTTACTGCATTTTGTTGTGGTGGAGGTCTGCACCCTACAAGTGCATTTCCTATTTAAAATATTTTGTAATGTCTTAATGATTCATCTACTGAACTGTTTGAATAAGGAGTGTTAGTAATCACTCGTAATAAAAGGGGGTGGGAAGACTTAACTGGCCACTAGTTACGAAAATAAAGGCAAGCAAAACCCAGCATGGCCTAACCACTTTGCTGATGAGTGAGGCAATGTAGAAGAGATCATCTGTGAAGTCAGCACTAATCTCCTGAAACAGTTTGATGGACTGAGGTAATGAGCGTACAGTGTCTCTGATGCAAACAGCACTGTACACCGTCTGTAGAGGAGAATACATACATGTTATGCTAGATATGCCACTGCACTGAAACATATCAAAGCCAAATTACAAACGCAATGCATATGAATGCTAATCCGAGGTGTGTAATTCATAAGGCTGAAACATACCTTGTAGAGTGACTGCCAGTCATTAACTTTTGTATGTGAAAGAGCCATTCTATGCAGTAGTGTCTGAATAGAAACATAAAGGATGACCACTTTACCAGCTACAAATAGGGAATAATAAGGCATTTCTCTATGTAAATATGTTGTATTGGGTTGTATGAATTTTCATGCTTGCTTAGTGTTTATGAGTATACATGACATTATATATATATTCAGGGGCTGTGTGATGTCCTACTGGAATGCTCCGAATGTTGCGCAGACAGCCCTGCAGAATCTTGAAAGTGTCTGAGTTACGTGGAGATGTGAAGAACTGCACAACCTCTTGTCTTCGATGTAAAACAGCAATATTGCGTGTGGGCTGCAAGAACCATTTTCTAAGAGGCAAAAGAAAAAGACTGACTAAGACTGAAGTGTGAGATAAAAGATACAGCAAAGAGACTGAATAAAATTAGTATTTTAAGTTGTCTGCCCTATATGTCTGGTTGAAATGTCCATTAAAAAATATTATTTATATTAATAATATTTAATATTATTATACTATTTAGAGCCAAAAATAGAACCCTTCACCATGTCATTCACTTCAAATTGACATACACTGCTACAAAAGTCTTCACAGACAAAAATGTCATCCTTGTACCAAGTTATTATTTTAAAGATCAGATAATATGACAAAATGCAGTGCTTGCGAAATACCAACACAAACATCACAAAAACCAACACAAAGGGTGTTCATGAGGACTTCATCAATTAAACCAGAAATGTCTGACGAAGTGATAGTTACCGTAGCAATTTTGAACCAAACTTAGATTTGCAGCGATTCAGAATTCCTGAAATAAGAATGTAACCATAAGTTGAAGAACTTCACAAAAAGAAAAAAAAAAAAAACAGAATGACAGTAACACAATTTACAGCATTTTGCGTATTAGATTTTTCCGACAATGAGCACTAGTTTGACAATATCTCCTGGCCAGAAATGGCATTTTCCGCCCTACTGGGATATTTATCAATTTATGATAAACCAAACTTGGGCCACAAATTGAACGAACCCTAAGGGATGGAAAATATGTGAGATCTTCCAGTGAGACACTTGATGGTAGCTCTCTGAGAAGATCCTTTCAGTGAGACAAGGTAAGCCTTGTCGCCTTGAGGAATCTGTTACAGACTGTCAACTGTGGCGCTTCTCGTTCACTCTCCATAGGCTGACATCATGCATTGCAGAACAGACCTGCTATTGGCTTGATTGGCTTGAAAAGTTGAAGGGCAATCAAGTCATGGTTATGCTGATGAGCAGTGTTACAATGTGCTGCCTGTGACTTGCACTCAGTTACTTTCACAAGCACACCTCACCCACAAGGAGGCACCAACGTGCTTCTTTCACCTGGTAACAGGACTGGAGTGGCCATCTGGCATACCAGGCTTTTTCTCGGTGGGCCAACACGCTTTTGGGCCGAATTGCCGATGTAATTATAATTTGGACTAGGCCTACATATATTTGTATTTGATTTTTCGGACAGTGCTGGCCCTCAAAGGGTTGACAGCGGTCCACTGGTTAATTTTCCATACTGATATTTTTATTTACTCACTTACTTTTTTTTGGCCACGCCAGCCTTTAAAGAGCTGCAGCGACCCTTCTGATTAATTTTCTATACTAACGCTAAAACAACACCAGCTGTAATAACAAAACTGCTGGAGTAAACACAAGTTGATGTTGCGCAAAGACATTAATTAGGGAGATGCTCTCCATTAACCAAAAGCTATACTTTTCTCTAGGGCTGAACGATATATTGCATTTGCGATAATATCGCGATATGATGAAGTGCAATTTTCTAACCGCAAAGGCTGCGATTACCCTCTGCTCACGTGACATGAGAGGGTAAAGTAGCAAATATTTGAAACAGTCTATCAGAGAGTGAACTCGGCAAGCTGCTAGATAGCATTGAACCAACATTTTTAAGAGTGCGACTGAAACAAATAATTCTAGGTTGCACTGGTGCACCTGCGCTGCTCGGGTGAAAGCATGAATGTCTTTCGCAAGTTTTCATTGTAGACTATGCGTGCAAATTCACCAAACAGTTTAGATTCAAACCCCTCTCCTTGGCCCGCTTTCTCTCCCCCCCTCTCTCTCTATCTCTCTCTCTGTCGTGCGCGCTCAATGGACACCCGCCCCTCGACATGCACATTCAATCCAAATAAAACATTCACAATCGTGAAAACAATGACGCATAGAAGACGATTAGCTAAATTATATATAAAATCCGGTTAGCATCATTATTAGCATGCTGCAGACATCTAAAACTCTTGCGTTCAAATTGACTGATCATCTCAATACAGATGTTTTCCAACTTCAAGACTCAAAATGGCTTATCCCAAGGAGAAAAAAGCATTTATCTACCTTGAAACAGACGTGGGGAAACTGACCCGTCCAACCAGTAGACTATGATAAGATAGCCAACTATGCTACTTTGTTTACAATATTTTGAGGCTTCAACCGGACAGCTGAATTAAAGAGACGGAGTTGGAATAGTCAGTGCAGTGTGCTGTGCAGCCATGAATATCAGGAATTTCTGTATGCAGAACATATCACGTTCATGAAAGTGAATTAGCCTATCTGAAAAACTGCGTAGGCCCTAATAAGAAAGGCTATTAATATTTTCATATGTTTGCAATCTGCACTTTTGTTAGTGTTACTTGTTACTGACTTTCATTTTAATCTTTACACCAGGCTTCCTTGTACTAGTAGGCTTTATGTTCTGATATGTAGGCCTACAAGGTTGAAAGTTCAAAATATAGGCCTACTATTGTGATTGAAGTAGCTAGTTAAAAAAAAATGTCATCCATCAATTCATGCATCACCTGTCATCATAACAGAGGTATGACTTCCAGGAAATAAGAGTTTATTTTTAATCTAATATAGCCTATTGCCCATACTATATGATTTACTGCTTGTTTTTGTTGAAAAATTCGCAAGACAAACACCTTAAAAAATAATGGCATATCGCATCGCAATCGCAATATTGGCAAGAAAAATCGCAATTAGATTATTTTCCATAATCGTTCAGCCCTACTTTTCTCTCTCCATTGTTAACGTGAAATACATCTCCATGCAGGGTAGTATCAAGTTTATGCAGGTAGCCATGTTCACGTCTCCCCAGACCCCCAGAAATGGGTTCACTTAAAAAAAACTACCAACGTCTCTGCCACCGTTCCATCAGAAATATGACAACTGTTGTCCGTTCCAGGTGGGGTATTTAAAATCTGTCTGAACCAGAATCAGGTGCATTGTTGAATCTACAGAGAACATCCTGTAAGAGGTTGTCTCATGGTCAAACTACAACGCCTCCTTATTTATGAAAAGTAATCCAGACACTAAATTTAGCGAGAGCTACAGCTACACCAGAGTTAAACTGCTGTGATTGTCTTAGCAGCTAAGTATAGGTTGACATGAAAGTATAGATTTATATTACTTGACCTAGTGGTTTCATTAAGAGCCATTTGGCAAAATTCTTAATATCAAAATGTTTGTCCAGTCAATCCAGTCAATCAAGTCAATCAAGTCTTGATATGCAATATATGATATGAGTCAATGATATGCAATTAACTCTGCAGTGTTTTATGTTTTTTAGCCTAGATATTTTATAATTCTGGTTTGATTTGCATTGAGCTCAATGAGCATCAAACAGGCTAACTGAACAAAACAACGCCAATCTCTAAATATGGTGAAGGGTGTGTGATGATGTGGGGCAATTTTAGGAACTTGATCAGGATGCATAGTATCTTGGATCCATGAAATAATACAAATCTGCCTGCCCCTATGTTAACCTTATGTGTTTAATTCCCATAGGTTACATAGGGGTGCCAATACTTAGGACCCCAGTATTTTAAAGAAAACATTTATTCATTTACGATACATTATCCACTCACAAAGAAAATTCATGTCCTTAAAGGTTGGATTTTTCCTCATTTTATTATTTAAGGCAGTAAGGTCAATTTCCAGAAGATGATTTTATATTCCTCTTTTTAGTCAACTTTAGTATGGGTGCCAACACTTTCAGCCATGACTGTAGACGCAAAGGAGGACACCATGAGTTGACAATATGGCACTATCATTTTGAGAGGCGTCAATCATGTGATCATGTGCCTGACCACACCTGTTTTTTTTTTTTCACCAACATGCATGTGGGTGCACAAGACTTTTTTTTTTTGCCAAACAAGGGTTGCATATCCTTAATCACATCTTCAAACACAATGGAAATATTATCTAATACTGAGAGATTTACCAAAGAGACTGAGTCCTTCTTTCTCACCGGACTGGAGTTTATACACGGATGGATGTAACTCTGATTTGAAGATCTGAAGAACACTGACACAAATACACAAATGATCTGTAAGAGTGGCTAGTTTAAGAGCTGAAAAGTAGAATGGTGTTATAGGAAAAGTAGCAATCATAAAAGGACTTACCTATATGTATCTCTATCCATGTAGACCATGTCATTTCTGAGAGAGAAATGTTTCAATAAACAGATAACAAACAATATAATGTACATTATTGTGCAGGTGGACTACTGTATGGGCCTACCATTTTGCACTTTTGCAAGGGAGAGTGAGAGTGACCTTAGATAATCTTTATTAGCCTATTTATATACAAAAAAGCTAACTTTTACATTTTGTCTGACATTCAAATTACAAACTATGATTGTGAATTTTACATTTTGTCTGACATTCAAATTACAAACTATGATTGTGAATTTATTCAATTTAATCTGTATGAACTGAGTTTTACGTTTGAATTTTTAGATAAAATAAACTAACTCTGGTTATGCCCTATTGGTTAAAGCCTTAATCCTAAATTGGTCTGTTTTGGCACATTTCCCCCATTGTCCAGCTGAGCTACAAATTTAATTTGGACATAAAATAAATATACAGTGGAAAGCATACATAAGCAGAAATAGCACCTACACTACAAATTAGTATTAACCCTCATGTGCCTGACCGTTCTAGTTTTAAGAAGGAGAACTTTAGGGTGATTTTTCATATAGATCTCCATTTCTCAAGGTTATGGAGTAGCCTACTGTCAGTATGGAAAAAAAACCCTAGACAATCGGTATTACCGAGCAATTTAGCTGCCTTAGCTGCCTCCCTAAACAAAAAAAGAAACTAAGTAACTTTTACTTAAAGTACATTTTTTAATTAACTACTTTTTACTTTTACCTTAGTATATTTTCAGATGGGTATTGTAACTTCCACTTGAGTAATATTTCAGCGAAGTATTGGTACTTTTACTTGAGTACAATATTTTAGTACTTTTTCCACCTCTGCTGAAAGGCCCCCGGACTTCTGAGTGTTAAGATCAATGTTAAATGAACTGTACGTCGTGAACTACCGGTAGTTTAAATTCGAAATGACAAACTATGATTTTGAATTTATTCAATTTAATCTGTATGAACTGAGCTTTACGTTTTAATTTGTAGGTAAAATACTCTGGTTATGCCCTGTTGGTCAAAGCCTTAATCCTAAATTGGTCTGTTTTGGCACATTTCCCCCATTGTCCAGCTGAGCTACAAATTCCTAATATGGGCAAATAAATACATTAATAATAATAGGCCTATAATATTCTTGTTGATATGAAAGTTTAAAGCTGTTTGGCATCAGGAGCTAAATGTTTAAACTAGTGCTGTCAATCGATTTAAAAAATTGATCGCCATTAATCTCATGAATGTCCTAGTTAACTCGCAATTAATCACCTATTAATCGCAAATTTGTATCTGTTCAAAATGTCCCTTGATTTATCATTTTAATACTTTTTTTATTTTTATTGCAAACCACAGTATGTTACAGCCATTCATGTCTGTAGTAATTAGGGTTGGGTATCGTTTGGGTTTTATCCGATACCGGTGCCAAATCGATACTTTTAAAACGGTGCCGGTGCCAAAACGGTGCCTGAACCGGTACTTTTTTTTTTTTTTACAATGAAATGGTCTAGCATGAATAGGCTATATGCACGGAAGGCTGTTCAAGTACCTCATTTGTTTCCACCATTAGCTGTGTTGTATCTGCATCTTATCTTATATTTAGCTCCTTATATGTTCACTCCAACAAGATATGGTTACCCCAATAATAACAATTTTTACACACACAAAATATGAAATTGAACTGTCATACTCAATTTACTATCAATATCTCATTGCTTCTATGCATAATATATTTAAGGCAGAGACTATTTGCACCCGGGTGTAAATAATGAGCATTACTATTTACACCCGGGTGCAAATAATCAACATTACTATTTACACCCGGGTGTAAATAGTGTAATAATCAACATTACTATTTACACCCGGGTGTAAATAGTGTAATAATCAACAATACTATTTACACCCGATGTCTAACATCCATGTTCTCTGTCAATAGGCCTGTGTATTTACCAGCTCTACAGTAGGCTAGGCCTAATTTAGTTTTGAACAGTTTTTAGCTGTTTTGCCATGTCTGGGTTACTTGGAAGTGATTATACAAATATTAGGGTAATGAGTGGTCATGTGGTAGCTTCATCAAAGACAAGCTACTTTAAAGAGTTGTTTTCTGAGTTGTCTTCCAGGCAGCGCTGCCACTGTTGACTTATAAACACTTAATCCTACTCCTAACCTTAACCCTAACCTTAACCTAACCTTAACCCTAACCTCAACCTTAACCCACGCCTAAGCGCCTTCCAGGCAGCGTTGGGGGCTCAAAGTCAAAACACAACCTTTCTAACAACTACTGAAGCCTACTTCTACTTAACTGTACTCATAACTGAAATAAAACCAGTCAATCTTTGACAGGTTCAAAAAGCACAAACTCTTATTTGCCGCGAGGTAACATCATCTAAGAAAAAAGAAGTCATGGTGCGTACTTTGGCAGGCAAAAAAAAAAAAAGTTTTATCTGAGATTCGAACCCAATACCTCGAGTATGGCAACTCGTTCTCTTTACCGCTGTACTGCGCCCCGTTGAAGAAGAAATGGAGAATACTAATTATTGGCTCACTTGTTTGGGTTGCTAGGTAACGGTAAACAAAACTAAAAGATCGTGTTTCTTGATTCTGCTTGCAAACGGACGGCTTTACCCGTTCACTGAATAAAGTTTGTGGAAATTTAGCACCACTTTCCCATCTCAAATATAGTTTTAATAATCCTAACTTGTTAGATTTAGGTAGGCCATCTCCTGCCAAGATGGTCCCGCTATGTTGGATAGCACGCATTTCCGGTTTGGGTGCAAATAAGAAAATGCCTCCATTCCACTATTTACACCCGGGTGCAAATAATCACTCCGTATAATATTTAAATGTTAAAACAGCCTGCCATGGGTGCACACACAATGGTAAGCTCTGCTTTCATGTTCATCCAATATAGGCGTAGGTGGCTTGCTATAAGATAGGCTAAGTTAAAATGGCTTACCATAGAACTGCCAGGTCAACCGCATTTCTAAAGTAACGTTGAGGGAGTGGGACTTTCAAGTTAGTTCAGTGTGTTCCCAAATGCTTCAAGAAATATGTCCTCCCTCATAACACGGAATAGTTTTAAACATGTTACACGTGCTGATGTTGAAGTGTTTTGATTCCCAGCGCAGGCATTAAAAAAAAAAAAAAAAAAAGCAACTTAGTAGGCCTAGCCAATGCGCTAACATACAGCAGCTTAATTAGCGATGCCTACGCCGGAGATGGTTAGCCTGTTTGACAGCTCAGGGATATCAACGCAGAGGTATGTTTGCAACCTGCATATTTATGGTTTTGCAAGCTAACATTTAGCGATCTTCATATTTTAAACTAGGCCTATATTGGCCTCATGCATATGAAAAAATAATGTAATGTAATTATGTTGTAAGGACACACGTGAAACAATTAACGTTTTCACATTACAGTTCGCTGATAACATTTCAAATAGATCCCAGTTAGCTCATTAGCAAGGTTATTGAGTAAAGTAGGCTATACTGTTTTAGCCTGACTCTCGCCAGACCCTTGTAGTTCCGCCATGCTCCACCAGAGGCGTTTCGCTGAGCTCCACACAAGGGTCTGGACGCGAGGGCAATCCAAACCCCTGCCAGTGATCAAAAAATGAGCAACCAATCAGGAGCGCCGAAGCGAGTGTTTGATTCAAATAACAATGGCGGCACGCAGCGAGGAGTCTTGTGCTGACATTGATTCTGCTATTTTAACTGTTTTGTCGAATCTATCGAGTATTCATTCTTTAAAAGATTAACAGAGAATAGTTTTGAAGACATTTATTGGTGGCAAGGATGTTTTTACTCTTCTTCCGACCGGGTTTGGCAAGAGCTTGAAGAAGCCTAGCACGTCATTCAAGATAACAGGCAAGTGGTTTATCAAATCACATGCGAGGATGTTTTACAAGGACCCGCCTTCATAAATACATCTCCTATCGAGAAGTCCCAGATCCTTGTGTGAAGCAGACAGCGAACTACAGGATCTGGCGAAAGTTAGGTCAATACTGTTTATGTTGTTTCATAGCCTTTTGTGTACTGCGAGATTTTGACAAGAGCTACTTGACATGGGCTCACGTGAGCTCTCAAACACTAGCTGTCCACTAATCTACGTATGTGCTGCATCCCTCTGCTTTAAGCATCTAGTGTTTATGTTGGCTAGCTGTATCTGGATGTGATGCTATCAGAGCAAGAAGTTAGATATGGCGCATGACGTGCAGTGATGCATGGTATTTAAAAAAAATAAAAATAAATAAAAACACCATTTAAATGAAGCACCGAAATGAGGCACCGAAATTCACGTTGTTATTCGGTATGGTTTTTGCGTCGGCACCGGTTCCATACTAGAACCGTGTTTCGGTGCCCAACCCTAGTAGTAATACTGTCAATAAGTAGGCTATTGGGACAGATGACACAATGCTGGCAGCACCACTGAGCAAGAAACAAATACAGTGGGTACGGGTTGAGAATGCACCTTCTCCCGCGGGACTCCCGAAGAGATCCCGCAGGCCGTCAAGCCGATTTTTTTCGAGGTTAAGGCAATGTACCCAAACAACCACCAGGTGGCAGAAAGTTTCATCCCGCATTTCAAAATGATGAAGACCGCATATCCGTCAATAGTCGACTCCTTAATCTCATTAATAATCAAACGCGGAGAAACGAGACGGTCAGTCCTCGTATTTTTTCTTCGCGTTTCGTTATAAGAAATATATAGGTAATAGTTAGTCTTCTTCCGTATTGAACAGATAGGCTACGGGACGCTCTTTGTTCCGTATTTTAAGGAACTACTCAATGCACACACACTACAATGAAAAACACACAAAGAAATCGCTAAACATATAGCCTACAACCAAATGACACTTTAATGCAGCGTTTCTCAAACTATGGGCCGCGAAACGTGGAGACTGCTGCTGGTCCGCGAGACATGGAGTGAAATTAGGTCCGGTGATCTGATAATTTGCTGCGCAATTGACCAAGCAACCGCGGACCGACAGAAAAAGAAAGCAAACGTTGCTGCTATCGGGAGGAAATGCTTGCTAATTTTATGTGTTTAAACATAGAGCCATACAATTAGGTGTGTCTGTTATTATGATAATTTTCGAGCATAACTGCTTGTCCATAGCTCAGTGACAGGTGTTTATAGCCTTGCCATAAGCACTGCTGTGGAATGCAGGTGCTTCTTTTATTATGCGGTTAGAGCATAAGCGTTTACTCATATAGACTATAACTCAGGGACAGGTGCAAAACCACCAACTGTGATGGATCGAAGGGCAAGCAAGCACTGCCACACAACGTGAAGGCCTTTGTGTTGTCAACACTAAACAGAAAGTTTCCTACGATGGGGAGAAGTGGCCGCAAGGACTGCATCGATAAGATCAACGAATGCCTTCGCAAGCCCCGAAACCCCGGTGATACATTTTCTTTCCTTTAATTCAATAAAAAAATGTTTATCTGAAGAACTTTTCCGAGGTTGTCTTGTCTACCAAATCCTAAACTTAAATAGCGTAAACATTTTATCTTATGAAAAAACTCTTAGGGGGAACAGTTAGGCAGCCCTTTCTCCATATCGTAGTAGGCAATTTATTAGAGGGGTCAAAAAAACTCATGAAGTAGGCTAGCCTGCTACTTTTTCCAGACTAAATGTGTCACTTTAGTGATTGGCTCTTTCAAATGCAAATGAGGTGGATGGGCTTTTGAATGGGCCTGCTGCAGGTGAGAGGACAAATCCTAAGAATTTGTTGTTTTTACAAAGTGCCATTATCATTGGCATATTCTCTTAAAACAATACATAAGTTTAGAGCGAACGTTTCAACTATGTTTGCCATGGTAGACAAAAACACTCAAATA